>NW_026701658.1:0-48087 GCF_030435755.1 Ochotona princeps
CACTAACTTCACACACCATCAGGCTTCCAAGCAGCTCTCAAGGAAACTCAGTTTTCACACTCTATGCTTAGTGCCCTTTGTGTGCCTAGGACTGAAATGAAGCTTGGTGAGCATCCCACACAAACGAATGCTCCACATGCGGGTTTCACATGCCACCAACTCCACATTCACAGGCAACTTCAGCGCCACAGCCGTTTTCAGATAGCCCTCAATGCAAAGGCTCTAGACGCAAATATTGGTGTGAGAGCTAATTCAATCAAGGAAACACTGCATGTTGGTGAAGGGCATATTGAAGAAGGATCAGCCGAGTGGTTCTTGTGGGAGAACAACTCCATTTGGCTCACTAACTTCACACACCATCAGGCTTCCAAGCAGCTCTCAAGGAAACTCAGTTTTCACACTCTATGCTTAGTGCCCTTTGAATGCCTAGGACTGAAATGAAGCTTGGTGAGCATCCCACACAAACGAATGCTCCACATGCGGGTTTCACATGCCACAAACTCCACATTCACAGGCAACTTCAGCGCCACAGCCGTTTTCAGATAGCCCTCAATGCAAAGGCTCTAGACGCAAATATTGGTGTGAGAGCTAATTCAATCAAGGAAACACTGCATGTTGGTCAAGGGCATATTGAAGAAGGATCAGCCGAGTGGTTCTTGTGGGAGAACAACTCCATTTGGCTCACTAACTTCACACACCATCAGGCTTCCAAGCAGCTCTCAAGGAAACTCAGTTTTTTTTCACACTCTATGCTTAGTGCCCTTTGAGTGCCTAGGACTGAAATGAAGCTTGGTGAGCATCCCACACAAACGAATGCTCCACATGCGGGTTTCACATGCCACCAACTCCACATTCTCAGGCAACTTCAGCGCCACAGCCGTTTTCAGATAGCCCTCAATGCAAAGGCTCTAGACGCAAATATTGGTGTGAGAGCTAATTCAATCAAGGAAACACTGCATGTTGGTGAAGGGCATATTGAAGAAGGATCAACCAAGTGGTTCTTGTGGGAGAACAACTCCATTTGGCTCACTAACTTCACACACCATCAGCCTTCCAAGCAGCTCTCAAGGAAACTCAGTTTTCACACTCTATGCTTAGTGCCCTTTGTGTGCCTAGGACTGAAATGAAGCTTGGTGACCATCCCACAAAAACGAATGCTCCACATGCGGGTTTCACATGCCACCAACTCCACATTCACAGGCAACTTCAGTGCCACAGCCGTTTTCAGATAGCCCTCAATGCAAAGGCTCTAGACGCAAATATTGGTGTGAGAGCTAATTCAATCAAGGAAACACTGCATGTTGGTGAAGGGCATATTGAAGAAGGATCAGCTGAGTGGTTCTTGTGGGAGAACAACTCCATTTGGCTCACTAACTTCACACACCATCAGGCTCCAAGCAGCTCTCAAGGAAACTCAGTTTTCACACTCTATGCTTAGTGCCCTTTGAGTGCCAAGGACTGAAATGAATCTTGGTGAGCATCCCACACAAACGAATGCTCCACATGCGGGTTCTATATGCCACCAACTCCACATTCTCAGGCAACTTCAGCGCCACAGCCGTTTTCAGATAGCCCTCAATGCAAAGGCTCTAGACGCGAATATTGGTGTGAGAGACAATTCAATCAAGGAAACACTGCATGTTGGTGTAGGGCATATTGAGGAAGGATCAGCCGAGTGGTTCTTGTGGGAGAACAACTCCATTTGGCTCACTAACTTCACACACCATCAGGCTTCCAAGCAGCTCTCAAGGAAACTCAGTTATCACACTTTGTGCTTAGTGCCCTTTGAGTGCATTATCTAGGAATGAACCTGGTAGAGCATCCCACACAAACGAATGCTCCACATGCGGGTTTCACATGCCACCAACTCCACATTCACAGGCAACTTCAGCGCCACAGCCGTTTTCAGATAGCCCTCAATGCAAAGGCTCTAGACGCAAATATTGGTGTGAGAGCTAATTCAATCAAGGAAACACTGCATGTTGGTGAAGGGCATATTGAAGAAGGATCAGCCGAGTGGTTCTTGTGGGAGAACAACTCCATTTGGCTCACTAACTTCACACACCATCAGGCTCCAAGCAGCTCTCAAGGAAACTCAGTTTTCACACTCTATGCTTAGTGCCCTTTGTGTGCCTAGGACTGAAATGAATCTTGGTGAGCATCCCACACAAACGAATGCTCCACATGCGGGTTTCACATGCCACCAACTCCACATTCACAGGCAACTTCAGCGCCACAGCCGTTTTCAGATAGCCCTCAATGCAAAGGCTCTAGACGCAAATATTGGTGTGAGAGCTAATTCAATCAAGGAAACACTGCATGTTGGTGAAGGGCATATTGAAGAAGGATCAGCCGAGTGGTTCTTGTGGGAGAACAACTCCATTTGGCTCACTAACTTCACACACCATCAGGCTTCCAAGCAGCTCTCAAGGAAACTCAGTTTTCACACTCTATGCTTAGTTACCTTTGAGTGCCTAGGAGTGAAATGAAGCTTGGTGAGCATCCCACACAAACGAATGCTCCACATGCGGGTTTCACATGCCACCAACTCCACATTCACAGGCAACTTCAGCGCCACAGCCGTTTTCAGATAGCCCTCAATGCAAAGGCTCTAGACGCAAATATTGGTGTGAGAGCTAATTCAATCAAGGAAACACTGCATGTTGGTGAAGGGCATATTGAAGAAGGATCAGCCGAGTGGTTCTTGTGGGAGAACAACTCCATTTGGCTCACTAACTTCACACACCATCAGGCTTCCAAGCAGCTCTCAAGGAAACTCAGTTTTCACACTCTATGCTTAGTGCCCTTTGAATGCCTAGGACTGAAATGAAGCTTGGTGAGCATCCCACACAAACGAATGCTCCACATGCGGGTTTCACATGCCACAAACTCCACATTCACAGGCAACTTCAGCGCCACAGCCGTTTTCAGATAGCCCTCAATGCAAAGGCTCTAGACGCAAATATTGGTGTGAGAGCTAATTCAATCAAGGAAACACTGCATGTTGGTCAAGGGCATATTGAAGAAGGATCAGCCGAGTGGTTCTTGTGGGAGAACAACTCCATTTGGCTCACTAACTTCACACACCATCAGGCTTCCAAGCAGCTCTCAAGGAAACTCAGTTTTCACACTCTATGCTTAGTGCCCTTTGAGTGCCTAGGACTGAAATGAAGCTTGGTGAGCATCCCACACAAACGAATGCTCCACATGCGGGTTTCACATGCCACCAACTCCACATTCTCAGGCAACTTCAGCGCCACAGCCGTTTTCAGATAGCCCTCAATGCAAAGGCTCTAGACGCAAATATTGGTGTGAGAGCTAATTCAATCAAGGAAACACTGCATGTTGGTGAAGGGCATATTGAAGAAGGATCAGCCGAGTGGTTCTTGTGGGAGAACAACTCCATTTGGCTCACTAACTTCACACACCATCAGCCTTCCAAGCAGCTCTCAAGGAAACTCAGTTTTCACACTCTATGCTTAGTGCCCTTTGTGTGCCTAGGACTGAAATGAAGCTTGGTGACCATCCCACAAAAACGAATGCTCCACATGCGGGTTTCACATGCCACCAACTCCACATTCACAGGCAACTTCAGTGCCACAGCCGTTTTCAGATAGCCCTCAATGCAAAGGCTCTAGACGCAAATATTGGTGTGAGAGCTAATTCAATCAAGGAAACACTGCATGTTGGTGAAGGGCATATTGAAGAAGAATCAGCCGATTAGTTCTTGTAGGAGAACAACTCCATTTGGCTCACTAAATTCACACACCATCAGGCTTCCAAGCAGCTCTCAAGGAAACTCAGTTTTCACACTCTATGCTTAGTGCCTTTGAGTGCCAAGGACTGAAATGAATCTTGGTGAGCATCCCACACAAACGAATGCTCCACATGCGGGTTCCATATGCCACCAACTCCACATTCTCAGGCAACTTCAGCGCCACAGCCATTTTCAGATAGCCCTCAATGCAAAGGCTCTAGACGCAAATATTGGTGTGAGAGCCAATTCAATCAAGGAAACACTGCATGTTGGTGAAGGGCATATTGAAGAACGATCAGCCGAGTGGTTCTTGTGGGAGAACAACTCCATTTGGCTCACTAACTTCACACACCATCAGGCTCCAAGCAGCTCTCAAGGAAACTCAGTTTTCACACTCTATGCTTAGTGCCCTTTGTGTGCCTAGGACTGAAATGAAGCTTGCTGAGCATCCCACACAAACGAATGCTCCACATGCGGGTTCCACATGCCACCAACTCCACATTTTCAAGCAACTTCTGCGCCACAGCCGTTTTCAGATAGCCCTCAATGCAAAGGCTCTAGACGCAAATATTGGTGTGAGAGCTAATTCAATCAAGGAAACACTGCATGTTGGTGAAGGGCATATTGAAGAAGGATCAGCCGAGTGGTTCTTGTGGGAGAACAACTCCATTTGGCTCACTAACTTCACACACCATCAGGCTTCCAAGCAGCTCTCAAGGAAACTCAGTTTTCACACTCTATGCTTAGTGCCCTTTGAGTGCATTATCTAGGAATGAACCTGGTAGAGCATCCCACACAAACGAATGCTCCACATGCGGGTTTCACATGCCACCAACTCCACATTCACAGGCAACATCAGCGCCACAGCCGTTTTCAGATAGCCCTCAATGCAAAGGCTCTAGACGCAAATATTGGTGTGAGAGCTAATTCAATCAAGGAAACACTGCATGTTGGTGAAGGGCATATTGAAGAAGTATCAGCCGAGTGGTTCTTGTGGGAGAACAACTCCATTTGGCTCACTAACTTCACACACCATCAGCCTTCCAAGCAGCTCTCAAGGAAACTCAGTTTTCACACTCTATGCTTAGTGCCCTTTGAGTGCCTAGTACTGAAATGAAGCTTGCTGAGCATCCCACACAAACGAATGCTCCACATGCGGGTTTCACATGCCACCAACTCCACATTCACAGGCAACTTCAGCGCCACAGCCGTTTTCAGATAGCCCTCAATGCAAAGGCTCTAGACGCAAATATTGGTGTGAGAGCTAATTCAATCAAGGAAACACTGCATGTTGGTGAAGGGCATATTGAAGAAGGATCAGCCGAGTGGTTCTTGTGGGAGAACAACTCCATTTGGCTCACTAACTTCACACACCATCAGGCTTCCAAGCAGCTCTCAAGGAAACTCAGTTTTCACACTCTATGCTTAGTGCCCTTTGAGTTCATTATCTAGGAATGAACCTGGTAGAGCATCCCACACAAACGAATGCTCCACTTGCGGGTTTCACATGCCACCAACTCCACATTCTCAGGCAAATTCAGCGCCACAGACGTTTTCAGATAGCCCTCAATGCAAAGGCTCTAGACGCAAATATTGGTGTGAGAGCTAATTCAATCAAGGAAACACTGCATGTTGGTGAAGGGCATATTGAAGAAGGATCAGCCGAGTGGTTCTTGTGGGAGAACAACTCCATTTGGCTCACTAACTTCACACACCATCAGGCTTCCAAGCAGCTCTCAAGGAAACTCAGTTTTCACACTCTATGCTTAGTGCCCTTTGAGTGCATTATCTAGGAATGAACCTGGTAGAGCATCCCACACAAACGAATGCTCCACATGCGGGTTTCACATGCCACCAACTCCACATTCACAGGCAACTTCAGCGCCACAGCCATTTTCAGATAGCCCTCAATGCAAAGGCTCTAGACGCAAATATTGGTGTGAGAGCTAATTCAATCAAGGAAACACTGCATGTTGGTGAAGGGCATATTGAAGAAGGATCAGCCGAGTGGTTCTTGTGGGAGAACAACTCCATTTGGCTCACTAACTTCACACACCATCAGGCTTCCAAGCAGCTCTCAAGGAAACTCAGTTTTCACACTCTATGCTTAGTGCCCTTTGAGTGCATTATCTAGGAATGAACCTGGTAGAGCATCCCACACAAACGAATGCTCCACATGCGGGTTTCACATGCCACCAACTCCACATTCACAGGCAACTTCAGCGCCACAGCCGTTTTCAGATAGCCCTCAATGCAAAGGCTCTAGACGCAAATATTGGTGTGAGAGCTAATTCAATCAAGGAAACACTGCATGTTGGTGAAGGGCATATTGAAGAAGGATCAGCCGAGTGGTTCTTGTGGGAGAACAACTCCATTTGGCTCACTAACTTCACACACCATCAGGCTCCAAGCAGCTCTCAAGGAAACTCAGTTTTCACACTCTATGCTTAGTGCCCTTTGAGTGCATTATCTAGGAATGAACCTGGTAGAGCATCCCACACAAACGAATGCTCCACATGCGGGTTTCACATGCCACCAACTCCACATTCACAGGCAACTTCAGCGCCACAGCCATTTTCAGATAGCCCTCAATGCAAAGGCTCTAGACGCAAATATTGGTGTGAGAGCTAATTCAATCAAGGAAACACTGCATGTTGGTGAAGGGCATATTGAAGAAGGATCAGCCGAGTGGTTCTTGTGGGAGAACAACTCCATTTGGCTCACTAACTTCACACACCATCAGGCTTCCAAGCAGCTCTCAAGGAAACTCAGTTTTCACACTCTATGCTTAGTGCCCTTTGAGTGCATTATCTAGGAATGAACCTGGTAGAGCATCCCACACGAACGAATGCTCCACATGCGGGTTTCACATGCCACCAACTCCACATTCACAGGCAACTTCAGCGTCACAGCCGTTTTCAGATAGCCCTCAATGCAAAGGCTCTAGACGCAAATATTGGTGTGAGAGCTAATTCAATCAAGGAAACACTGCATGTTGGTGAAGGGCATATTGAAGAAGGATCAGCCGAGTGGTTCTTGTGGGAGAACAACTCCATTTGGCTCACTAACTTCACACACCATCAGCCTTCCAAGCAGCTCTCAAGGAAACTCAGTTTTCACACTCTATGCTTAGTGCCCTTTCACGGCATTATCTAGGAATGAACCTGGTAGAGCATCCCACACAAACGAATGCTCCACATGCGGGTTTCACATGCCACCAACTCCACATTCACAGGCAACTTCAGCGCCACAGCCGTTTTCAGATAGCCCTCAATGCAAAGGCTCTAGACGCAAATATTGGTGTGAGAGCTAATTCAATCAAGGAAACACTGCATGTTGGTCAAGGGCATATTGAAGAAGGATCAACCAAGTGGTTCTTGTGGGAGAACAACTCCATTTGGCTCACTAACTTCACACACCATCAGGCTTCCAAGCAGCTCTCAAGGAAACTCAGTTTTCACACTCTATGCTTAGTGCCCTTTGAGTTCATTATCTAGGAATGAACCTGGTAGAGCATCCCACACAAACGAATGCTCCACTTGCGGGTTTCACATGCCACCAACTCCACATTCTCAGGCAAATTCAGCGCCACAGACGTTTTCAGATAGCCCTCAATGCAAAGGCTCTAGACGCAAATATTGGTGTGAGAGCTAATTCAATCAAGGAAACACTGCATGTTGGTGAAGGGCATATTGAAGAAGGATCAGCCGAGTGGTTCTTGTGGGAGAACAACTCCATTTGGCTCACTAACTTCACACACCATCAGGCTTCCAAGCAGCTCTCAAGGAAACTCAGTTTTCACACTCTATGCTTAGTGCCCTTTGAGTGCATTATCTAGGAATGAACCTGGTAGAGCATCCCACACAAACGAATGCTCCACATGCGGGTTTCACATGCCACCAACTCCACATTCACAGGCAACTTCAGCGCCACAGCCGTTTTCAGATAGCCCTCAATGCAAAGGCTCTAGACGCAAATATTCGTGTGAGAGCTAATTCAATCAAGGAAACACTGCATGTTGGTGAAGGGCATATTGAAGAAGGATCAGCCGAGTGGTTCTTGTGGGAGAACAACTCCATTTGGCTCACTAACTTCACACACCATCAGGCTCCAAGCAGCTCTCAAGGAAACTCAGTTTTCACACTCTATGCTTAGTGCCCTTTGAGTGCATTATCTAGGAATGAACCTGGTAGAGCATCCCACACAAACGAATGCTCCACATGCGGGTTTCACATGCCACCAACTCCACATTCACAGGCAACTTCAGCGCCACAGCCATTTTCAGATAGCCCTCAATGCAAAGACTCTAGACGCAAATATTGGTGTGAGAGCTAATTCAATCAAGGAAACACTGCATGTTGGTGAAGGGCATATTGAAGAATGATCAGCCGAGTGGTTCTTGTGGGAGAACAACTCCATTTGGCTCACTAACTTCACACACCATCAGGCTTCCAAGCAGCTCTCAAGGAAACTCAGTTTTCACACTCTATGCTTAGTGCCCTTTGAGTGCATTATCTAGGAATGAACCTGGTAGAGCATCCCACACGAACGAATGCTCCACATGCGGGTTTCACATGCCACCAACTCCACATTCACAGGCAACTTCAGCGCCACAGCCGTTTTCAGATAGCCCTCAATGCAAAGGCTCTAGACGCAAATATTGGTGTGAGAGCTAATTCAATCAAGGAAACACTGCATGTTGGTGAAGGGCATATTGAAGAAGGATCAGCCGAGTGGTTCTTGTGGGAGAACAACTCCATTTGGCTCACTAACTTCACACACCATCAGCCTTCCAAGCAGCTCTCAAGGAAACTCAGTTTTCACACTCTATGCTTAGTGCCTTTGAGTGCATTATCTAGGAATGAACCTGGTAGAGCATCCCACACAAACGAATGCTCCACATGCGGGTTTCACATGCCACCAACTCCACATTCACAGGCAACTTCAGCACCACAGCCATTTTCAGATAGCCCTCAATGCAAAGGCTCTAGACGCAAATATTGGTGTGAGAGCTAATTCAATCAAGGAAACACTGCATGTTGGTGAAAGGCATACTGAAGAAGAATCAGCCGAGTGGTTCTTGTGGGAGAACAACTCCATTTGGCTCACTAACTTCACACACCATCAGGCTTCCAAGCAGCTCTCAAGGAAACTCAGTTTTCACACTCTATGCTTAGTGCCCTTTGAGTGCCAAGGACTGAAATGAAGCTTGGTGAGCATCCCACACAAATGAATGCTCCACATGCGGGTTTCACATGCCACCAACTCCACATTCACAGGCAACTTCAGCGCCACAGCCGTTCTCAGATAACCCTCAATTCAAAGGCTCTAGATGCAAATATTGGTGTGAGAGCTAATTCAATCAAGGAAACACTGCATGTTGGTGAAGGGCATATTGAAGAAGGATCAGCCGAGTGGTTCTTGTGGGAGAACAACTCCATTTGGCTCACTAACTTCACACACCATCAGGCTTCCAAGCAGCTCTCAAGGAAACTCAGTTTTCACACTCTATGCTTAGTGCCCTTTGAGTGAATTATCTAGGAATGAACCTGGTAGAGCATCCCACACAAACGAATGCTCCACATGCGGGTTTCACATGCCACCAACTCCACATTCACAGGCAACTTCAGCGCCACAGCCGTTTTCAGATAGCCCTCAATGCAAAGGCTCCAGATGCAAATATTGGTGTGAGAGCTAATTCAATCAAGGAAACACTGCATGTTGGTCAAGGGCATATTGAAGAAGGATCAGCCGAGTGGTTCTTGTGGGAGAACAACTCCATTTGGCTCACTAACTTCACACACCATCAGGCTTCCAAGCAGCTCTCAAGGAAACTCAGTTTTCACACTCTATGCTTAGTGCCCTTTCACGGCATTATCTAGGAATGAACCTGGTAGAGCATCCCACACAAACGAATGCTCCACATGCGGGTTTCACATGCCACCAACTCCACATTCACAGGCAACTTCAGCGCCACAGCCGTTTTCAGATAGTCCTCAATGCAAAGGCTCTAGACGCAAATATTGGTGTGAGAGCTAATTCAATCAAGGAAACACTGCATGTTGGTGAAGGGCATATTGAAGAAGGATCAGCCGAGTGGTTCTTGTGGGAGAACAACTCCATTTGGCTCACTAACTTCACACACCATCAGGCTTCCAAGCAGCTCTCAAGGAAACTCAGTTTTCACACTCTATGCTTAGTGCACTTTGAGTGCATTATCTAGGAATGAACCTGGTAGAGCATCGCACACAAACGAATGCTCCACATGCGGGTTTCACATGCCACCAACTCCACATTCACAGGCAACTTCAGCGCCACAGCCGTTTTCAGATAGCCCTCAATGCAAAGGCTCTAGACGCAAATATTGGTGTGAGAGCTAATTCAATCAAGGAAACACTGCATGTTGGTGAAAGGCATATTGAAGAAGGATCAGCCGAGTGGTTCTTGTGGCAGAACAACTCCATTTGGCTCACTAACTTCACACACCATCAGGCTCCAAGCAGCTCTCAAGGAAACTCAGTTTTCACACTCTATGCTTAGTGCCCTTTGTGTGCATAGGACTGAAATGAAGCTTGGTGAGCATCCCACACAAATGAATGCTCCACATGCGGGTTTCACATGCCACCAACTCCACATTCACAGGCAACTTCAGCGCCACAGCCGTTTTCAGATAACCCTCAATTCAAAGGCTCTAGATGCAAATATTGGTGTGAGAGCTAATTCAATCAAGGAAACACTGCATGTTGGTGAAGGGCATATTGAAGAAGGATCAGCCGAGTGGTTCTTGTGGGAGAACAACTCCATTTGGCTCACTAACTTCACACACCATCAGGCTTCCAAGCAGCTCTCAAGGAAACTCAGTTTTCACACTCTATGCTTAGTGCCCTTTGAGTGCATTATCTAGGAATGAACCTGGTAGAGCATCCCACACAAACGAATGCTCCACATGCGGGTTTCACATGCCACCAACTCCACATTCACAGGCAACTTCAGCGCCACAGCCGTTTTCAGATAGCCCTCAATGCAAAGGCTCCAGATGCAAATATTGGTGTGAGAGCTAATTCAATCAAGGAAACACTGCATGTTGGTGAAGGGCATATTGAAGAAGGATCAGCCGAGTGGTTCTTGTGGGAGAACAACTCCATTTGGCTCACTAACTTCACACACCATCAGGCTTCCAAGCAGCTCTCAAGGAAACTCAGTTTTCACACTCTATGCTTAGTGCCCTTTCGACGTGCATTATCTAGGAATGAACATGGTAGAGCATCCCACACAAACGAATGCTCCACATGCGGGTTTCACATGCCACCAACTCCACATTCACAGGCAACTTCAGCGCCACAGCCGTTTTCAGATAGTCCTCAATGCAAAGGCTCTAGACGCAAATATTGGTGTGAGAGCTAATTCAATCAAGGAAACACTGCATGTTGGTGAAGGGCATATTGAAGAAGGATCAGCCGAGTGGTTCTTGTGGGATAACAACTCCATTTGGCTCACTAACTTCACACACCATCAGGCTTCCAAGCAGCTCTCAAGGAAACTCAGTTTTCACACTCTATGCTTAGTGCACTTTGAGTGCATTATCTAGGAATGAACCTGGTAGAGCATCCCACACAAACGAATGCTCCACATGCGGGTTTCACATGCCACCAACTCCACATTCACAGGCAACTTCAGCGCCACAGCCGTTTTCAGATAGCCCTCAATGCAAAGGCTCTAGACGCAAATATTGGTGTGAGAGCTAATTCAATCAAGGAAACACTGCATGTTGGTGAAAGGGCATATTGAAGAAGGATCAGCCGAGTGGTTCTTGTGGGCAGAACAACTCCATTTGGCTCACTAACTTCACACACCATCAGGCTCCAAGCAGCTCTCAAGGAAACTCAGTTTTCACACTCTATGCTTAGTGCTCCTTTGTGTGCATAGGACTGAAATGAAGCTTGGTGAGCATCCCACACAAATGAATGCTCCACATGCGGGTTTCACATGCCACCAACTCCACATTCACAGGCAACTTCAGCGCCACAGCCGTTTTCAGATAGCCCTCAATGCAAAGGCTCTAGACGCAAATATTGGTGTGAGAGCTAATTCAATCAAGGAAACACTGCATGTTGGTGAAGGGCATATTGAAGAAGGATCAGCCGAGTGGTTCTTGTGGGAGAACAACTCCATTTGGCTCACTAACTTCACACACCATCAGGCTTCCAAGCAGCTCTCAAGGAAACTCAGTTTTCACACTCTATGCTTAGTGCCCTTTGAGTGCATTATCTAGGAATGAACCTGGTAGAGCATCCCACACAAACGAATGCTCCACATGCGGGTTTCACATGCCACCAACTCCACATTCACAGGCAACTTCAGCGCCACAGCCGTTTTCAGATAGCCCTCAATGCAAAGGCTCTAGATGCAAATATTGGTGTGAGAGCTAATTCAATCAAGGAAACACTGCATGTTGGTGAAGGGCATATTGAAGAAGGATCAGCCACGTGGTTCTTGTGGGAGAACAACTCCATTTGGCTCACTAACTTCACACACCATCAGGCTTCCAAGCAGCTCTCAAGGAAACTCAGTTTTCACACTCTATGCTTAGTGCCCTTTGAGTTCATTATCTAGGAATGAACCTGGTAGAGCATCCCACACAAACGAATGCTTGCGGGTTTCACATGCCACCAACTCCACATTCACAGGCAACTTCAGCGCCACAGCCGTTTTCAGATAGCCCTCAATGCAAAGGCTCTAGATGCAAATATTGGTGTGAGAGCTAATTCAATCAAGGAAACACTGCATGTTGGTGAAGGGCATATTGAAGAAGGATCAGCCGAGTGTTTCTTGTGGGAGAACAACTCCATTTGGCTCACTAACTTCACACACCATCAGGCTTCCAAGCAGCTCTCAAGGAAACTCAGTTTTCACACTCTATGCTTAGTGCCCTTTGAGTTCATTATCTAGGAATGAACCTGGTAGAGCATCCCACACAAACGAATGCTCCACATGCGGGTTTCACATGCCACCAACTCCACATTCTCAGGCAAATTCAGCGCCACAGCCATTTTCAGATAGCCCTCAATGCAAAGGCTCTAGACGCAAATATTGGTGTGAGAGCTAATTCAATCAAGGAAACACTGCATGTTGGTGAAGGGCATATGGAAGAAGGATCAGCCGAGTGGTTCTTGTGGGAGAACAACTCCATTTGGCTCACTAACTTCACACACCATCAGGCTTCCAAGCAGCTCTCAAGGAAACTCAGTTTTCACACTCTATGCTTAGTGCCCTTTGAGTGCATTATCTAGGAATGAACCTGGTAGAGCATCCCACACAAACGAATGCTCCACATGCGGGTTTCACATGCCACCAACTCCACATTCACAGGCAACTTCAGCGCCACAGCCATTTTCAGATAGCCCTCAATGCAAAGGCTCTAGACGCAAATATTGGTGTGAGAGCTAATTCAATCAAGGCAACACTGCATGTTGGTGAAGGGCATATTGAAGAAGGATCAGCCGAGTGGTTCTTGTGGGAGAACAACTCCATTTGGCTCACTAACTTCACACACCATCAGGCTTCCAAGCAGCTCTCAAGGAAACTCAGTTTTCACACTCTATGCTTAGTGCCCTTTGAGTGCCTAGGAGTGAAATGAAGCTTGGTGAGCATCCCACACAAACGAATGCTCCACATGCGGGTTTCACATGCCACCAACTCCACATTCACAGGCAACTTCCGCGCCACAGCCGTTTTCAGATAGCCCTCAATGCAAAGGCTCTAGACGCAAATATTGGTGTGAGGGCTAATTCAATCAAGGAAACACTGCATGTTGGTGAAGGGCATATTGAAGAAGGATCAGCCGAGTGGACCAACTCCACATTCACAGGCAACTTCAGCGCCACAGCCGTTTTCAGATAGCCCTCAATGCAAAGGCTCTAGACGCCAATATTGGTGTGAGAGCTAATTCAATCAAGGAAACACTAAATGTTGGTGAAGGGCATATTGAAGAAGAATCAACCGATTAGTTCTTGTGGGAGAACAACTCCATTTGGCTGACTAACTTCACACACCATCATGCTTCCAAGCAGCTCTCAAGGAAACTCAGTTTTCACACTCTATGCTTAGTGCCCTTTCACGGCATTATCTAGGAATGAACCTGGTAGAGCATCCCACACAAACGAATGCTCCACATGCGGGTTTCACATGCCACCAACTCCACATTCACAGGCAACTTCAGTGCCACAGCCGTTTTCAGATAGCCCTCAATGCAAAGGCTCTAGACGCAAATATTGGTGTGAGAGCTAATTCAATCAAGGAAACACTAAATGTTGGTGAAGGGCATATTGAAGAAGAATCAGCCGATTAGTTCTTGTGGGAGAACAACTCCATTTGGCTCACTAACTTCACACACCATCAGGCTTCCAAGCAGCTCTCAAGGAAACTCAGTTTTCACACTCTATGCTTAGTGCCTTTGAGTGCCAAGGACTGAAATGAATCTTGGTGAGCATCCCACACAAACGAATGCTCCACATGCGGGTTCCATATGCCACCAACTCCACATTCTCAGGCAACTTCATCGCCACAGCCATTTTCAGATAGCCCTCAATGCAAAGGCTCTAGACGCAAATATTGGTGTGAGAGCCAATTCAATCAAGGAAACACTGCATGTTGGTGAAGGGCATATTGAAGAAGGATCAGCTGAGTGGTTCTTGTGGGAGAACAACTCCATTTGGCTCACTAACTTCACACACCATCAGACTTCCAAGCAGCTCTCAAGGAAACTCAGTTTTCACACTCTATGCTTAGTGCCCTTTGAGTGCATTATCTAGGAATGAACCTGGTAGAGCTTCCCACACAAACGAATGCTCCACATGCGGGTTTCACATGCCACCAACTCCACATTCACAGGCAACTTCAGCGCCACAGCCGTTTTCAGATAGCCCTCAATGCAAAGGCTCTAGATGCAAATATTGGTGTGAGAGCTAATTCAATCAAGGAAACACTGCATGTTGCTGAAGGGCATATTGAAGAAGGATCAGCCGAGTAGTTCTTGTGGGAGAACAACTCCATTTGGCTCACTAACTTCACACACCATCAGGCTCCAAGCAGCTCTCAAGGAAACTCAGTTTTCACACTCTATGCTTAGTGCCCTTTGAGTTCATTATCTAGGAATGAACCTGGTAGAGCATCCCACACAAACGAATGCTCCACATGCGGGTTTCACATGCCACCAACTCCACATTCACAGGCAACTTCAGCACCACAGCCGTTTTCAGATAGCCCTCAATGCAAAGGCTCGAGACGCAAATATTGGTGTGAGAGCTAATTCAATCAAGGAAACACTGCATGTTGGTGAAGGGCATATTGAAGAAGGATCAGCCGAGTGGTTCTTGTGGGAGAACAACTCCATTTGGCTCACTAACTTCACACACCATCAGGCTCCAAGCAGCTCTCAAGGAAACTCAGTTTTCACACTCTATGCTTAGTGCCCTTTGAGTGCATTATCTAGGAATGAATCTAGTAGAGCATCCCACACAAACGAATGCTCCACATGCGGGTTTCACATGCCACCAACTCCACATTCACAGGCAACTTCAGCGCCACAGCCATTTTCAGATAGCCCTCAATGCAAAGGCTCTAGACGCAAATATTGGTGTGAGAGCTAATTCAATCAAGGAAACACTGCATGTTGGTGAAGGGCATATTGAAGAAGGATCAGCCGAGTGGATCTTGTGGGAGAACAACTCCATTTGGCTCACTAACTTCACACACCATCAGGCTTCCAAGCAGCTCTCAAGGAAACTCAGTTTTCACACTCTATGCTTAGTGCCCTTTGAGTTCATTATCTAGGAATGAACCTGGTAGAGCATCCCACACAAACGAATGCTCCACATGCGGGTTTCACATGCCACCAACTCCACATTCACAGGCAACTTCAGCGAACAGCCGTTTTCAGATAGCCCTCAATGCAAAGGCTCTAGACGCAAATATTGGTGTGAGAGCTAATTCAATCAAGGAAACACTGCATGTTGGTGAAGGGCATATTGAAGAAGGATCAGCCGAGTGGTTCTTGTGGGAGAACAACTCCATTTGGCTCACTAACTTCACACACCATCAGGCTTCCAAGCAGCTCTCAAGGAAACTCAGTTTTCACACTCTATGCTTAGTGCCCTTTGAGTGCCTAGGAGTGAAATGAAGCTTGGTGAGCATCCCACACAAACGAATGCTCCACATGCGGGTTTCACATGCCACCAACTCCACATTCACAGGCAACTTCAGCGCCACAGCCGTTTTCAGATAGCCCTCAATGCAAAGGCTCTAGACGCAAATATTGCTGTGAGAGCTAATTCAATCAAGGAAACACTGCATGTTGGTGAAGGGCATATTGAAGAAGGATCAGCCGAGTGGTTCTTGTGGGAGAACAACTCCATTTGGCTCACTAACTTCACACACCATCAGGCTTCCAAGCAGCTCTCAAGGAAACTCAGTTTTCACACTCTATGCTTAGTGCCCTTTGAGTGCCTAGGACTGAAATGAAGCTTGGTGAGCATCCCACACAAACGAATGCTCCACATGCGGGTTTCACATGCCACCAACTCCACATTCACAGGCAACTTCAGCGAACAGCCGTTTTCAGATAGCCCTCAATGCAAAGGCTCTAGACGCAAATATTGGTGTGAGAGCTAATTCAATCAAGGAAACACTGCATGTTGGTCAAGGGCATATTGAAGAAGGATCAGCCGAGTGGTTCTTGTGGGAGAACAACTCCATTTGGCTCACTAACTTCACACACCATCAGGCTCCAAGCAGCTCTCAAGGAAACTCAGTTTTCACACTCTATGCTTAGTGCCCTTTGTGTGCCTAGGACTGAAATGAAGCTTGGTGAGCATCCCACACAAACGAATGCTCCACATGCGGGTTTCACATGCCACCAACTCCACATTCACAGGCAACTTCAGCGCCACAGCCATTTTCAGATAGCCCTCAATGCAAAGGCTCTAGACGCAAATATTGGTGTGAGAGCTAATTCAATCAAGGAAACACTGCATGTTGGTGAAGGGCATATTGAAGAAGGATCAGCCGAGTGGTTCTTGTGGGAGAACAACTCCATTTGGCTCACTAACTTCACACACCATCAGGCTCCAAGCAGCTCTCAAGGAAACTCAGTTTTCACACTCTATGCTTAGTGCCCTTTGTGTGCCTAGGACTGAAATGAAGCTTGGTGAGCATCCCACACAAACGAATGCTCCACATGCGGGTTTCACATGCCACCAACTCCACATTCACAGGCAACTTCAGCGCCACAGCCATTTTCAGATAGCCCTCAATGCAAAGGCTCTAGACGCAAATATTGGTGTGAGAGCTAATTCAATCAAGGAAACACTGCATGTTGGTGAAGGGCATATTGAAGAAGGATCAGCCGAGTGGTTCTTGTGGGAGAACAACTCCATTTGGCTCACTAACTTCACACACCATCAGGCTCCAAGCAGCTCTCAAGGAAACTCAGTTTTCACACTCTATGCTTAGTGCCCTTTGAGTGTATTATCTAGGAATGAACCTGGTAGAGCATCCCACACAAACGAATGCTCCACTTGCGGGTTTCACATGCCACCAACTCCACATTCACAGGCAACTTCAGCGAACAGCCGTTTTCAGATAGCCCTCAATGCAAAGGCTCTAGACGCAAATATTGGTGTGAGAGCTAATTCAATCAAGGAAACACTGCATGTTGGTGAAGGGCATATTGAAGAAGGATCAGCCGAGTGGTTCTTGTGGGAGAACAACTCCATTTGGCTCACTAACTTCACACACCATCAGCCTTCCAAGCAGCTCTCAAGGAAACTCAGTTTTCACACTCTATGCTTAGTGCCCTTTGAGTGCCTAGGACTGAAATGAAGCTTGGTGAGCATCCCACACAAACGAATGCTCCACATGCGGGTTTCACATGCCACCAACTCCACATTCTCAGGCAACTTCAGCGCCACAGCCGTTTTCAGATAGCCCTCAATGCAAAGGCTCTACACGCAAATATTGCTGTGAGAGCTAATTCAATCAAGGAAACACTGCATGTTGGTGAAGGGCATATTGAAGAAGGATCAGCCGAGTGGTTCTTGTGGGAGAACAACTCCATTTGGCTCACTAACTTCACACACCATCAGGCTTCCAAGCAGCTCTCAAGGAAACTCAGTTTTCACACTCTATGCTTAGTGCCCTTTGAGTGCCTAGGACTGAAATGAAGCTTGGTGAGCATCCCACACAAACGAATGCTCCACATGCGGGTTTCACATGCCACCAACTCCACATTCACAGGCAACTTCAGCGCCACAGCCGTTTTCAGATAGCCCTCAATGCAAAGGCTCTAGACGCAAATATTGGTGTGAGAGCTAATTCAATCAAGGAAACACTGCATGTTGGTCAAGGGCATATTGAAGAAGGATCAGCCGAGTGGTTCTTGTGGGAGAACAACTCCATTTGGCTCACTAACTTCACACACCATCAGGCTCCAAGCAGCTCTCAAGGAAACTCAGTTTTCACACTCTATGCTTAGTGCCCTTTGTGTGCCTAGGACTGAAATGAAGCTTGGTGAGCATCCCACACAAACGAATGCTCCACATGCGGGTTTCACATGCCACCAACTCCACATTCACAGGCAACTTCAGCGCCACAGCCATTTTCAGATAGCCCTCAATGCAAAGGCTCTAGACGCAAATATTGGTGTGAGAGCTAATTCAATCAAGGAAACACTGCATGTTGGTCAAGGGCATATTGAAGAAGGATCAGCCGAGTGGTTCTTGTGGAGAACAACTCCATTTGGCTCACTAACTTCACACACCATCAGGCTCCAAGCAGCTCTCAAGGAAACTCAGTTTTCACACTCTATGCTTAGTGCCCTTTGAGTGTATTATCTAGGAATGAACCTGGTAGAGCATCCCACACAAACGAATGCTCCACATGCGGGTTTCACATGCCACCAACTCCACATTCACAGGCAACTTCAGCGCCACAGCCGTTTTCAGATAGCCCTCAATGCAAAGGCTCTAGACGCAAATATTGGTGTGAGAGCTAATTCAATCAAGGAAACACTGCATGTTGGTGAAGGGCATATTGAAGAAGGATCAGCCGAGTGGTTCTTGTGGGAGAACAACTCCATTTGGCTCACTAACTTCACACACCATCAGGCTTCCAAGCAGCTCTCAAGGAAACTCAGTTTTCACACTCTATGCTTAGTGCCCTTTGAGTTCATTATCTAGGAATGAACCTGGTAGAGCATCCCACACAAACGAATGCTCCACTTGCGGGTTTCACATGCCACCAACTCCACATTCACAGGCAACTTCAGCGCCACAGCCATTTTCAGATAGCCCTCAATGCAAAGGCTCTAGACGCAAATATTGGTGTGAGAGCTAATTCAATCAAGGCAACAATGCATGTTGGTGAAGGGCATATGGAAGAAGGATCAGCCGAGTGGTTCTTGTGGGAGAACAACTCCATTTGGCTCACTAACTTCACACACCATAAGGCTTCCAAGCAGCTCTCATGGAAACTCAGTTTTCACACTCTATGCTTAGTGCCCTTTGAGTGCCTAGGAGTGAAATGAAGCTTGGTGAGCATCCCACACAAACGAATGCTCCACATGCGGGTTTCACATGCCACCAACTCCACATTCACAGGCAACTTCAGCGCCACAGCCGTTTTCAGATAGCCCTCAATGCAAAGGCTCTAGACGCAAATATTGGTGTGAGGGCTAATTCAATCAAGGAAACACTGCATGTTGGTGAAGGGCATATTGAAGAAGGATCAGCCGAGTGGTTCTTGTGGGAGAACAACTCCATTTGGCTCACTAACTTCACACACCATCAGGCTTCCAAGCAGCTCTCAAGGAAACTCAGTTTTCACACTCTATGCTTAGTGCCCTTTGAGTGCCTAGGACTGAAATGAAGCTTGGTGAGCATCCCACACAAACGAATGCTCCACATGCGGGTTTCACATGCCACCAACTCCACATTCACAGGCAACTTCAGCGCCACAGCCGTTTTCAGATAGCCCTCAATGCAAAGGCTCTAGACGCAAATATTGGTGTGAGAGCTAATTCAATCAAGGAAATACTGCATGTTGGTGAAGGGCATATTGAAGAACGATCAGCCGAGTGGTTCTTGTGGGAGAACAACTCCATTTGGCTCACTAACTTCACACACCATCAGGCTTCCAAGCAGCTCTCAAGGAAACTCAGTTTTCACACTCTATGCTTAGTGCCCTTTGAGTGCCTAGGACTGAAAAGAAGCTTGGTGAGCATCCCACACAAACGAATGCTTCACATGCGGGTTTCACATGCCACCAACTCCACATTCTCAGGCAACTTCAGCGCCACAGCCGTTTTCAGATAGCCCTCAATGCAAAGGCTCTAGACGCAAATATTGGTGTGAGAGCTAATTCAATCAAGGAAACACTGCATGTTGGTGAAGGGCATATTGAAGAAGGATCAACCAAGTGGTTCTTGTGGGAGAACAACTCCATTTGGCTCACTAACTTCACACACCATCAGCCTTCCAAGCAGCTCTCAAGGAAACTCAGTTTTCACACTCTATGCTTAGTGCCCTTTGTGTGCCTAGGACTGAAATGAAGCTTGGTGACCATCCCACACAAACGAATGCTTCACATGCGGGTTTCACATGCCACCAACTCCACATTCTCAGGCAACTTCAGCGCCACAGCCGTTTTCAGATAGCCCTCAATGCAAAGGCTCTAGACGCAAATATTCGTGTGAGAGCTAATTCAATCAAGGAAACACTGCATGTTGGTCAAGGGCATATTGAAGAAGGATCAACCAAGTGGTTCTTGTGGGAGAACAACTCCATTTGGCTCACTAACTTCACACACCATCAGCCTTCCAAGCAGCTCTCAAGGAAACTCAGTTTTCACACTCTATGCTTAGTGCCCTTTGTGTGCCTAGGACTGAAATGAAGCTTGGTGACCATCCCACACAAACGAATGCTCCACATGCGGGTTTCACATGCCACCAACTCCACATTCACAGGCAACTTCAGCGCCACAGCCGTTTTCAGATAGCCCTCAATGCAAAGGCTCTAGACGCCAATATTGGTGTGAGAGCTAATTCAATCAAGGAAACACTAAATGTTGGTGAAGGGCATATTGAAGAAGAATCAGCCGATTAGTTCTTGTTTGAGAACAACTCCATTTGGCTGACTAACTTCACACACCATCATGCTTCCAAACAGCTCTCAAGGAAACTCAGTTTTCACACTCTATGCTTAGTGCCCTTTCACGGCATTATCTAGGAATGAACCTGGTAGAGCATCCCACACAAACGAATGCTCCACATGCGGGTTTCACATGCCACCAACTCCACATTCACAGGCAACTTCAGTGCCACAGCCGTTTTCAGATAGCCCTCAATGCAAAGGCTCTAGACGCAAATAATGGTGTGAGAGCTAATTCAATCAAGGAAACACTAAATGTTGGTGAAGGGCATATTGAAGAAGAATCAGCCGATTAGTTCTTGTGGGAGAACAACTCCATTTGGCTCACTAACTTCACACACCATCAGGCTTCCAAGCAGCTCTCAAGGAAACTCAGTTTTCACACTCTATGCTTAGTGCCTTTGAGTGCCAAGGACTGAAATGAATCTTGGTGAGCATCCCACACAAACGAATGCTCCACATGCGGGTTCCATATGCCACCAACTCCACATTCTCAGGCAACTTCAGCGCCACAGCCATTTTCAGATAGCCCTCAATGCAAAGGCTCTAGACGCAAATATTGGTGTGAGAGCCAATTCAATCAAGGAAACACTGCATGTTGGTGAAGGGCATATTGAAGAAGGATCAGCTGAGTGGTTCTTGTGGGAGAACAACTCCATTTGGCTCACTAACTTCACACACCATCAGGCTCCAAGCAGCTCTCAAGGAAACTCAGTTTTCACACTCTATGCTTAGTGCCCTTTGTGTGCCTAGGACTGAAATGAAGCTTGGTGACCATCCCACACAAACGAATGCTCCACATGCGGGTTTCACATGCCACCAACTCCACATTTTCAAGCAACTTCTGCGCCACAGCCGTTTTCAGATAGCCCTCAATGCAAAGGCTCTAGACGCAAATATTGGTGTGAGAGCTAATTCAATCAAGGAAACACTGCATGTTGGTGAAGGGCATATTGAAGAAGGATCAGCCGAGTGGTTCTTGTGGGAGAACAACTCCATTTGGCTCACTAACTTCACACACCATCAGACTTCCAAGCAGCTCTCAAGGAAACTCAGTTTTCACACTCTATGCTTAGTGCCCTTTGAGTGCATTATCTAGGAATGAACCTGGTAGAGCATCCCACACAAACGAATGCTCCACATGCGGGTTTCACATGCCACCAACTCCACATTCACAGGCAACTTCAGCGCCACAGCCGTTTTCAGATAGCCCTCAATGCAAAGGCTCTAGACGCAAATATTGGTGTGAGAGCTAATTCAATCAAGGAAACACTGCATGTTGGTGAAGGGCATATTGAAGAAGGATCAGCCGAGTGGTTCTTGTGGGAGAACAACTCCATTTGGCTCACTAACTTCACACACCATCAGGCTCCAAGCAGCTCTCAAGGAAACTCAGTTTTCACACTCTATGCTTAGTGCCCTTTGAGTTCATTATCTAGGAATGAACCTGGTAGAGCATCCCACACAAACGAATGCTCCACATGCGGGTTTCACATGCCACCAACTCCACATTCACAGGCAACTTCAGCACCACAGCCGTTTTCAGATAGCCCTCAATGCAAAGGTTCGAGACGCAAATATTGGTGTGAGAGCTAATTCAATCAAGGAAACACTGCATGTTGCTGAAGGGCATATTGAAGAAGGATCAGCCGAGTGGTTCTTGTGGGAGAACAAGTCCATTTGGCTCACTAACTTCACACACCATCAGGCTCCAAACAGCTCTCAAGGAAACTCAGTTTTCACACTCTATGCTTAGTGCCCTTTGCGTGCATTATCTAGGAATGAATCTAGTAGAGCATCCCACACAAACGAATGCTCCACATGGGGGTTTCACATGCCACCAACTCCACATTCACAGGCAACTTCAGCGCCACAGCCATTTTCAGATAGCCCTCAATGCAAAGGCTCTAGACGCAAATATTGGTGTGAGAGCTAATTCAATCAAGGAAACACTGCATGTTGGTGAAGGGCATATTGAAGAAGGATCAGCCGAGTGGTTCTTGTGGGAGAACAACTCCATTTGGCTCACTAACTTCACACACCATCAGGCTTCCAAGCAGCTCTCAAGGAAACTCAGTTTTCACACTCTATGCTTAGTGCCCTTTGAGTTCATTATCTAGGAATGAACCTGGTAGAGCATCCCACACAAACGAATGCTCCACTTGCGGGTTTCACATGCCACCAACTCCACATTCACAGGCAACTTCAGCGAACAGCCGTTTTCAGATAGCCCTCAATGCAAAGGCTCTAGACGCAAATATTGGTGTGAGAGCTAATTCAATCAAGGAAACACTGCATGTTGGTGAAGGGCATATTGAAGAAGGATCAGCCGAGTGGTTCTTGTGGGAGAACAACTCCATTTGGCTCACTAACTTCACACACCATCAGGCTTCCAAGCAGCTCTCAAGGAAACTCAGTTTTCACACTCTATGCTTAGTGCCCTTTGAGTGCATTATCTAGGAATGAACCTGGTAGAGCATCCCACACAAACGAATGCTCCACATGCGGGTTTCACATGCCACCACTCCACATTCACAGGCAACTTCAGCGCCACAGCCATTTTCAGATAGCCCTCAATGCAAAGGCTCTAGACGCAAATATTGGTGTGAGAGCTAATTCAATCAAGGAAACACTGCATGTTGGTGAAGGGCATATTGAAGAAGGATCAGCCGAGTGGTTCTTGTGGGAGAACAACTCCATTTGGCTCACTAACTTCACACACCATCAGGCTTCCAAGCAGCTCTCAAGGAAACTCAGTTTTCACACTCTATGCTTAGTGCCCTTTGAGTGCCTAGGAGTGAAATGAAGCTTGGTGAGCATCCCACACAAACGAATGCTCCAGATGCGGGTTTCACATGCCACCAACTCCACATTCTCAGGCAAATTCAGCGCCACAGCCGTTTTCAGATAGCCCTCAATGCAAAGGCTCTAGACGCAAATATTGGTGTGAGAGCTAATTCAATCAAGGAAACACTGCATGTTGGTGAAGGGCATATTGAAGAAGGATCAGCCGAGTGGTTCTTGTAGGAGAACAACTCCATTTGGCACACTAACTTCACACACCATCAGGCTTCCAAGCAGCTCTCAAGGAAACTCAGTTTTCACACTCTATGCTTAGTGCCCTTTGAGTGCCTAGGACTGAAATGAAGCTTGGTGAGCATCCCACACAAACGAATGCTCCACATGCGGGTTTCACATGCCACCAACTCCACATTCTCAGGCAACTTCAGCGCCACAGCCGTTTTCAGATAGCCCTCAATGCAAAGGCTCTAGACGCAAATATTGCTGTGAGAGCTAATTCAATCAAGGAAACACTGCATGTTGGTGAAGGGCATATTGAAGAAGGATCAGCCGAGTGGTTCTTGTGGGAGAACAACTCCATTTGGCTCACTAACTTCACACACCATCAGGCTTCCAAGCAGCTCTCAAGGAAACTCAGTTTTCACACTCTATGCTTAGTGCCCTTTGAGTGCCTAGGACTGAAATGAAGCTTGGTGAGCATCCCACACAAACGAATGCTCCACATGCGGGTTTCACATGCCACCAACTCCACATTCACAGGCAACTTCAGCGCCACAGCCGTTTTCAGATAGCCCTCAATGCAAAGGCTCTAGACGCAAATATTGGTGTGAGAGCTAATTCAATCAAGGAAACACTGCATGTTGGTCAAGGGCATATTGAAGAAGGATCAGCCGAGTGGTTCTTGTGGGAGAACAACTCCATTTGGCTCACTAACTTCACACACCATCAGGCTCCAAGCAGCTCTCAAGGAAACTCAGTTTTCACACTCTATGCTTAGTGCCCTTTGTGTGCCTAGGACTGAAATGAAGCTTGGTGAGCATCCCACACAAACGAATGCTCCACATGCGGGTTTCACATGCCACCAACTCCACATTCACAGGCAACTTCAGCGCCACAGCCGTTTTCAGATAGCCCTCAATGCAAAGGCTCTAGATGCAAATATTGTTGTGAGAGCTAATTCAATCAAGGAAACACTGCATGTTGGTGAAGGGCATATTGAAGAAGGATCAGCCGAGTGGTTCTTGTGGGAGAACAACTCCATTTGGCTCACTAACTTCACACACCATCAGGCTTCCAAGCAGCTCTCAAGGAAACTCAGTTTTCACACTCTATGCTTAGTGCCCTTTGAGTTCATTATCTAGGAATGAACCTGGTAGAGCATCCCACACAAACGAATGCTCCACTTGCGGGTTTCACATGCCACCAACTCCACATTCACAGGCAACTTCAGCGCCACAGCCGTTTTCAGATAGCCCTCAATGCAAAGGCTCTAGACGCAAATATTGGTGTGAGAGCTAATTCAATCAAGGAAACACTGCATGTTGGTGAAGGGCACATTGAAGAAGGATCAGCCGAGTGGTTCTTGTGGGAGAACAACTCCATTTGGCTCACTAACTTCACACACCATCAGGCTTCCAAGCAGCTCTCAAGGAAACTCATTTTTCACACTCTATGCTTAGTGCCCTTTGAATGCATTATCTAGGAATGAACCTGGTAGAGCATCCCACACAAACGAATGCTCCACATGCGGGTTTCACATGCCACCACTCCACATTCACAGGCAACTTCAGCGCCACAGCCATTTTCAGATAGCCCTCAATGCAAAGGCTCTAGACGCAAATATTGGTGTGAGAGCTAATTCAATCAAGGAAACACTGCATGTTGGTGAAGGGCATATTGAAGAAGGATCAGCCGAGTGGTTCTTGTGGGAGAACAACTCCATTTGGCTCACTAACTTCACACACCATCAGGCTCCAAGCAGCTCTCAAGGAAACTCAGTTTTCACACTCTATGCTTAGTGCCCTTTGAGTGCCTAGGACTGAAATGAAGCTTGGTGAGCATCCCACACAAACGAATGCTCCACATGCGGGTTTCATATGCCACCAACTCCACATTCACAGGCAACTTCAGCGCCACAGCCGTTTTCAGATAGCCCTCAATGCAAAGGCTCTAGACGCAAATATTGGTGTGAGAGCTAATTCAATCAAGGAAACACTGCATGTTGGTGAAGGGCATATTGAAGAAGGATCAGCCGAGTGGTTCTTGTGGGAGAACAACTCCATTTGGCTCACTAACTTCACACACCATCAGGCTTCCAAGCAGCTCTCAAGGAAACTCAGTTTTCACACTCTATGCTTAGTGCCCTTTGAGTGCCTAGGACTGAAATGAAGCTTGGTGAGCATCCCACACAAACGAATGCTCCACATGCGGGTTTCACATGCCACCAACTCCACATTCTCAGGCAACTTCAGCGCCACAGCCGTTTTCAGATAGCCCTCAATGCAAAGGCTCTAGACGCAAATATTGGTGTGAGAGCTAATTCAATCAAGGAAACACTGCATGTTGGTGAAGGGCATATTGAAGAAGGATCAGCCGAGTGGTTCTTGTGGGAGAACAACTCCATTTGGCACACTAACTTCACACACCATCAGGCTTCCAAGCAGCTCTCAAGGAAACTCAGTTTTCACACTCTATGCTTAGTGCCCTTTGAGTGCCTAGCACTGAAATGAAGCTTGGTGAGCATCCCACACAAACGAATGCTCCACATGCGGGTTTCACATGCCACCAACTCCACATTCTCAGGCAACTTTAGCGCCACAGCCGTTTTCAGATAGCCCTCAATGCAAAGGCTCTAGACGCAAATATTGGTGTGAGAGCTAATTCAATCAAGGAAACACTGCATGTTGGTGAAGGGCATATTGAAGAAGGATCAGCCGAGTGGTTCTTGTGGGAGAACAACTCCATTTGGCTCACTAACTTCACACACCATCAGGCTTCCAAGCAGCTCTCAAGGAAACTCAGTTTTCACACTCTATGCTTAGTGCCCTTTGAGTGCATTATCTAGGAATGAACCTGGTAGAGCATCCCACACAAACGAATGCTCCACATGCGGGTTTCACATGCCACCAACTCCACATTCACAGGCAACTTCAGCGCCACAGCCGTTTTCAGATAGCCCTCAATGCAAAGGCTCTAGACGCAAATATTGGTGTGAGAGCTAATTCAATCAAGGAAACACTGCATGTTGGTGAAGGGCATATTGAAGAAGGATCAGCCGAGTGGTTCTTGTGGGAGAACAACTCCATTTGGCTCACTAACTTCACACACCATCAGGCTTCCAAGCAGCTCTCAAGGAAACTCAGTTTTCACACTCTATGCTTAGTGCCCTTTGAGTTCATTATCTAGGAATGAACCTGGTAGAGCATCCCACACAAACGAATGCTCCACTTGCGGGTTTCACATGCCACCAACTCCACATTCACAGGCAACTTCAGCGCCACAGCCATTTTCAGATAGCCCTCAATGCAAAGGCTCTAGACGCAAATATTGGTGTGAGAGCTAATTCAATCAAGGCAACACTGCATGTTGGTGAAGGGCATATGGAAGAAGGATCAGCCGAGTGGTTCTTGTGGGAGAACAACTCCATTTGGCTCACTAACTTCACACACCATCAGGCTTCCAAGCAGCTCTCAAGGAAACTCAGTTTTCACACTCTATGCTTAGTGCCCTTTGAGTGCCTAGGAGTGAAATGAAAGCTTGGTGAGCATCCCACACAAACGAATGCTCCACATGCGGGTTTCACATGCCACCAACTCCACATTCACAGGCAACTTCAGCGCCACAGCCGTTTTCAGATAGCCCTCAATGCAAAGGCTCTAGACGCAAATATTGGTGTGAGGGCTAATTCAATCAAGGAAACACTGCATGTTGGTGAAGGGCATATTGAAGAAGGATCAGCCGAGTGGTTCTTGTGGGAGAACAACTCCATTTGGCTCACTAACTTCACACACCATCAGGCTTCCAAGCAGCTCTCAAGGAAACTCAGTTTTCACACTCTATGCTTAGTGCCCTTTGAGTGCCTAGGACTGAAATGAATCTTGGTGAGCATCCCACACAAACGAATGCTCCACATGCGGGTTTCACATGCCACCAACTCCACATTTTCAAGCAACTTCTGCGCCACAGCCGTTTTCTGATAGCCCTCAATGCAAAGGCTCTAGACGCAAATATTGGTGTGAGAGCTAATTCAATCAAGGAAACACTGCATGTTGGTGAAGGGCATATGGAAGAAGGATCAGCCGAGTGGTTCTTGTGGGAGAACAACTCCATTTGGCTCACTAACTTCACACACCATCAGACTTCCAAGCAGCTCTCAAGGAAACTCAGTTTTCACACTCTATGCTTAGTGCCCTTTGAGTGCATCATCTAGGAATGAACCTGGTAGAGCATCCCACACAAACGAATGCTCCACATGCGGGTTTCACATGCCACCAACTCCACATTCACAGGCAACTTCAGCGAACAGCCGTTTTCAGATAGCCCTCAATGCAAAGGCTCTAGACGCAAATATTGGTGTGAGAGCTAATTCAATCAAGGAAACACTGCATGTTGGTGAAGGGCATATTGAAGAAGGATCAGCCGAGTGTTTCTTGTGGGAGAACAACTCCATTTGGCTCACTAACTTCACACACCATCAGGCTTCCAAGCAGCTCTCAAGGAAACTCATTTTTCACACTCTATGCTTAGTGCCCTTTGAATGCATTATCTAGGAATGAACCTGGTAGAGCATCCCACACAAACGAATGCTCCACATGCGGGTTTCACATGCCACCACTCCACATTCACAGGCAACTTCAGCGCCACAGCCATTTTCAGATAGCCCTCAATGCAAAGGCTCTAGACGCAAATATTGGTGTGAGAGCTAATTCAATCAAGGAAACACTGCATGTTGGTGAAGGGCATATTGAAGAAGGATCAGCCGAGTGGTTCTTGTGGGAGAACAACTCCATTTGGCTCACTAACTTCACACACCATCAGGCTCCAAGCAGCTCTCAAGGAAACTCAGTTTTCACACTCTATGCTTAGTGCCCTTTGAGTGCCTAGGACTGAAATGAAGCTTGGTGAGCATCCCACACAAACGAATGCTCCACATGCGGGTTTCATATGCCACCAACTCCACATTCACAGGCAACTTCAGCGTCACAGCCGTTTTCAGATAGCCCTCAATGCAAAGGCTCTAGACGCAAATATTGGTGTGAGAGCTAATTCAATCAAGGAAACACTGCATGTTGGTGAAGGGCATATTGAAGAAGGATCAGCCGAGTGGTTCTTGTGGGAGAACAACTCCATTTGGCTCACTAACTTCACACACCATCAGGCTTCCAAGCAGCTCTCAAGGAAACTCAGTTTTCACACTCTATGCTTAGTGCCCTTTGAGTGCCAAGGACTGAAATGAAGCTTGGTGAGCATCCCACACAAACGAATGCTCCACATGCGGGTTTCACATGCCACCAACTCCACATTCACAGGCAACTTCAGCGCCACAGCCGTTTTCAGATAGCCCTCAATGCAAAGGCTCTAGACGCAAATATTGGTGTGAGAGCTAATTCAATCAAGGAAACACTGCATGTTGGTGAAGGGCATATTGAAGAAGGATCAGCCGAGTGGTTCTTGTGGGAGAACAACTCCATTTGGCACACTAACTTCACACACCATCAGGCTTCCAAGCAGCTCTCAAGGAAACTCAGTTTTCACACTCTATGCTTAGTGCCCTTTGAGTGCCTAGCACTGAAATGAAGCTTGGTGAGCATCCCACACAAACGAATGCTCCACATGCGGGTTTCACATGCCACCAACTCCACATTCTCAGGCAACTTTAGCGCCACAGCCGTTTTCAGATAGCCCTCAATGCAAAGGCTCTAGACGCAAATATTGGTGTGAGAGCTAATTCAATCAAGGAAACACTGCATGTTGGTGAAGGGCATATTGAAGAAGGATCAGCCGAGTGGTTCTTGTGGGAGAACAACTCCATTTGGCTCACTAACTTCACACACCATCAGGCTTCCAAGCAGCTCTCAAGGAAACTCAGTTTTCACACTCTATGCTTAGTGCCCTTTGAGTGCATTATCTAGGAATGAACCTGGTAGAGCATCCCACACAAACGAATGCTCCACATGCGGGTTTCACATGCCACCAACTCCACATTCACAGGCAACTTCAGCGCCACAGCCGTTTTCAGATAGCCCTCAATGCAAAGGCTCTAGACGCAAATATTGGTGTGAGAGCTAATTCAATCAAGGAAACACTGCATGTTGGTGAAGGGCATATTGAAGAAGGATCAGCCGAGTGGTTCTTGTGGGAGAACAACTCCATTTGGCTCACTAACTTCACACACCATCAGGCTTCCAAGCAGCTCTCAAGGAAACTCAGTTTTCACACTCTATGCTTAGTGCCCTTTGAGTGCATTATCTAGGAATAAACCTGGTAGAGCATCCCACACAAACGAATGCTCCACATGCGGGTTTCACATGCCACCAACTCCACATTCACAGGCAACTTCAGTGCCACAGCCGTTTTCAGATAGCCCTCAATGCAAAGGCTCTAGACGCAAATATTTGTGTGAGAGCTAATTCAATCAAGGAAACACTAAATGTTGGTGAAGGGCATATTGAAGAAGAATCAGCCGATTAGTTCTTGTGGGAGAACAACTCCATTTGGCTCACTAACTTCACACACCATCAGGCTTCCAAGCAGCTCTCAAGGAAACTCAGTTTTCACACTCTATGCTTAGTGCCTTTGAGTGCCAAGGACTGAAATGAATCTTGGTGAGCATCCCACACAAACGAATGCTCCACATGCGGGTTCCATATGCCACCAACTCCACATTCTCAGGCAACTTCAGCGCCACAGCCATTTTCAGATAGCCCTCAATGCAAAGGCTCTAGACGCAAATATTGGTGTGAGAGCCAATTCAATCAAGGAAACACTGCATGTTGGTGAAGGGCATATTGAAGAAGGATCAGCTGAGTGGTTCTTGTAGGAGAACAACTCCATTTGGCTCACTAACTTCACACACCATCAGGCTCCAAGCAGCTCTCAAGGAAACTCAGTTTTCACACTCTATGCTTAGTGCCCTTTGTGTGCCTAGGACTGAAATGAAGCTTGCTGAGCATCCCACACAAACGAATGCTCCACATGCGGGTTTCACATGCCACCAACTCCACATTTTCAAGCAACTTCTGCGCCACAGCCGTTTTCTGATAGCCCTCAATGCAAAGGCTCTAGACGCAAATATTGGTGTGAGAGCTAATTCAATCAAGGAAACACTGCATGTTGGTGAAGGGCATATTGAAGAAGGATCAGCCGAGTGGTTCTTGTGGGAGAACAACTCCATTTGGCTCACTAACTTCACACACCATCAGACTTCCAAGCAGCTCTCAAGGAAACTCAGTTTTCACACTCTATGCTTAGTGCCCTTTGAGTGCATCATCTAGGAATGAACCTGGTAGAGCATCCCACACAAACGAATGCTCCACATGCGGGTTTCACATGCCACCAACTCCACATTCACAGGCAACTTCAGCGAACAGCCGTTTTCAGATAGCCCTCAATGCAAAGGCTCTAGACGCAAATATTGGTGTGAGAGCTAATTCAATCAAGGAAACACTGCATGTTGGTGAAGGGCATATTGAAGAAGGATCAGCCGAGTGGTTCTTGTGGGAGAACAACTCCATTTGGCTCACTAACTTCACACACCATCAGGCTTCCAAGCAGCTCTCAAGGAAACTCAGTTTTCACACTCTATGCTTAGTTACCTTTGAGTGCCTAGGACTGAAATGAAGCTTGGTGAGCATCCCACACAAACGAATGCTCCACATGCGGGTTTCACATGCCACCAACTCCACATTCACAGGCAACTTCAGCGCCACAGCCGTTTTCAGATAGCCCTCAATGCAAAGGCTCTAGACGCAAATATTGGTGTGAGAGCTAATTCAATCAAGGAAACACTGCATGTTGGTGAAGGGCATATTGAAGAAGGATCAGCCGAGTGGTTCTTGTGGGAGAACAACTCCATTTGGCTCACTAACTTCACACACCATCAGGCTTCCAAGCAGCTCTCAAGGAAACTCAGTTTTCACACTCTATGCTTAGTGCCCTTTGAGTGCCTAGGACTGAAATGAAGCTTGATGAGCATCCCACACAAACGAATGCTCCACATGCGGGTTTCACATGCCACCAACTCCACATTCTCAGGCAAATTCAGCGCCACAGCCGTTTTCAGATAGCCCTCAATGCAAAGGCTCTAGACGCAAATATTGGTGTGAGAGCTAATTCAATCAAGGAAACACTGCATGTTGGTGAAGGGCATATTGAAGAAGGATCAGCCGAGTGGTTCTTGTGGGAGAACAACTCCATTTGGCTCACTAACTTCACACACCATCAGGCTTCCAAGCAGCTCTCAAGGAAACTCAGTTTTCACACTCTATGCTTAGTGCCTTTGAGTGCCTAGGACTGAAATGAAGCTTGGTGAGCATCCCACACAAACGAATGCTCCACATGCGGGTTTCACATGCCACCAACTCCACATTCTCAGGCAACTTCAGCGCCACAGCCGTTTTCAGGTAGCCCTCAATGCAAAGGCTCTAGACGCAAATATTGGTGTGAGAGCTAATTCAATCAAGGAAACACTGCATGTTGGTGAATGGCATATTGAAGAAGGATCAGCCGATTGGTTCTTGTGGGAGAACAACTCCATTTGGCTCACTAACTTCACACACCATCAGGCTTCCAAGCAGCTCTCAAGGAAACTCAGTTTTCACACTCTATGCTTAGTGCCCTTTGAGTGCCTAGGATTGAAATGAAGCTTGGTGAGCATCCCACACAAACGAATGCTCCACATGCGGGTTTCACATGCCACCAACTCCACATTCTCAGGCAACTTCAGCGCCACAGCCGTTTTCAGATAGCCCTCAATGCAAAGGCTCTAGACGCAAATATTGGTGTGAGAGCTAATTCAATCAAGGAAACACTGCATGTTGGTCAAGGGCATATTGAAGAAGGATCAACCAAGTGGTTCTTGTGGGAGAACAACTCCATTTGGCTCACTAACTTCACACACCATCAGGCTTCCAAGCAGCTCTCAAGGAAACTCAGTTTTCACACTCTATGCTTAGTGCCCTTTGTGTACCTAGGACTGAAATCAAGCTTGGTGACCATCCCACACAAACGAATGCTCCACATGCGGGTTTCACATGCCACCAACTCCACATTCACAGGCAACTTCAGCGCCACAGCCGTTTTCAGATAGCCCTCAATGCAAAGGCTCTAGACGCAAATATTGGTGTGAGAGCTAATTCAATCAAGGAAACACTGCATGTTGGTGAAGGGCATATTGAAGAAGGATCAGCCGAGTGGTTCTTGAGGGAGAACAACTCCATTTGGCTCACTAACTTCACACACCATCAGGCTTCCAAGCAGCTCTCAAGGAAACTCAGTTTTCACACTCTATGCTTAGTGCCCTTTGAGTGCATTATCTGGGAATGAACCTGGTAGAGCATCCCACACAAACGAATGCTCCACATGCGGGTTTCACATGCCACCAACTCCACATTCACAGGCAACTTCAGTGCCACAGCCGTTTTCAGATAGCCCTCAATGCAAAGGCTGTAGACGCAAATATTGGTGTGAGAGCTAATTCAATCAAGGAAACACTGCATGTTGGTGAAGGGCATATTGAAGAAGAATCAGCCGATTAGTTCTTGTGGGAGAACAACTCCATTTGGCTCACTAACTTCACACACCATCAGGCTTCCAAGCAGCTCTCAAGGAAACTCAGTTTTCACACTCTATGCTTAGTGCCTTTGAGTGCCAAGGACTGAAATGAATCTTGGTGAGCATCCCACACAAACGAATGCTCCACATGCGGGTTCCATATGCCACCAACTCCACATTCTCAGGCAACTTCAGCGCCACAGCCATTTTCAGATAGCCCTCAATGCAAAGGCTCTAGACGCAAATATTGGTGTGAGAGCTAATTCAATCAAGGAAACACTGCATGTTGGTGAAGGGCATATTGAAGAAGGATCAGCTGAGTGGTTCTTGTGGGAGAACAACTCCATTTGGCTCACTAACTTCACACACCATCAGGCTCCAAGCAGCTCTCAAGGAAACTCAGTTTTCACACTCTATGCTTAGTGCCCTTTGAGTGGCTAGGACTGAAATGAAGCTTGCTGAGCATCCCACACAAACGAATGCTCCACATGCGGGTTTCACATGCCACCAACTCCACATTTTCAAGCAACTTCAGCGCCACAGCCGTTTTCAAGAATAGCCCTCAATGCAAAGGCTCTAGACGCAAATATTGGTGTGAGAGCTAATTCAATCAAGGAAACACTGCATGTTGGTGAAGGGCATATTGAAGAAGGATCAGCCGAGTGTTTCTTGTGGGAGAACAACTCCATTTGGCTCACTAACTTCACACACCATCAGGCTTCCAAGCAGCTCTCAAGGAAACTCAGTTTTCACACTCTATGCTTAGTGCCCTTTCACGGCATTATCTAGGAATGAACCTGGTAGAGCATCCCACACAAACGAATGCTCCACATGCGGGTTTCACATGCCACCAACTCCACATTCACAGGCAACTTCAGCGCCACAGCCGTTTTCAGATAGCCCTCAATGCAAAGGCTCTAGACGCAAATATTGGTGTGAGAGCTAATTCAATCAAGGAAACACTGCATGTTGGTCAAGGGCATATTGAAGAAGGATCAGCCGAGTGGTTCTTGTGGCAGAACAACTCCATTTGGCTCACTAACTTCACACACCATCAGGCTCCAAGCAGCTCTCAAGGAAACTCAGTTTTCACACTCTATGCTTAGTGCCCTTTGAGTGCCTAGGACTGAAATGAAGCTTGGTGACCATCCCACACAAACGAATGCTCCACATGCGGGTTTCACATGCCACCAACTCCACATTCACAGGCAACTTCAGCGCCACAGCCGTTTTCAGATAGCCCTCAATGCAAAGGCTCTAGATGCAAATATTGGTGTGAGAGCTAATTCAATCAAGGAAACACTGCATGTTGGTGAAGGGCATATTGAAGAAGGATCAGAAGAGTGGTTCTTGTGGGAGAACAACTCCATTTGGCTCACTAACTTCACACACCATCAGGCTTCCAAGCAGCTATCAAGGAAACTCAGTTTTCACACTCTATGCTTAGTGCCCTTTCACGGCATTATCTAGGAATGAACCTGGTAGAGCATCCCACACAAACGAATGCTCCACATGCGGGTTTCACATGCCACCAACTCCACATTCACAGGCAACTTCAGCGCCACAGCCGTTTTCAGATAGCCCTCAATGCAAAGGCTCTAGACGCAAATATTGGTGTGAGAGACAATTCAATCAAGGAAACACTGCATGTTGGTGAAAGGCATACTGAAGAAGGATCAGCCGAGTGGTTCTTGTGGGAGAACAACTCCATTTGGCTCACTAACTTCACACACCATCAGGCTTCCAAGCAGCTCTCAAGGAAACTCAGTTTTCACACTCTATGCTTAGTGCCCTTTGAGTGCCAAGGACTGAAATGAAGCTTGGTGAGCATCCCACACAAAAGAATGCTCCACATGCGGGTTTCACATGCCACCAACTCCACATTCACAGGCAACTTCAGCGAACAACCGTTTTCAGATAGCCCTCAATGCAAAGGCTCTAGACGCAAATATTGGTGTGAGAGCTAATTCAATCAAGGAAACACTGCATGTTGGTGAAGGGCATATTGACGAAGGATCAGCCGAGTGGTTCTTGTGGCAGAACAACTCCATTTGGCTCACTAACTTCACACACCATCAGGCTTCCAAGCAGCTCTCAAGGAAACTCAGTTTTCACACTCTATGCTTAGTGCCCTTTGAGTGCCAAGGACTGAAATGAAGCTTGGTGAGCATCCCACACAAACGAATGCTCCACATGCGGGTTCCACATGCCACCAACTCCACATTCACAGGCAACTTCAGCGAACAGCCGTTTGCAGATAGCCCTCAATGCAAAGGCACTAGACGCAAATATTGGTGTGAGAGCTAATTCAATCAAGGAAACACTGCATGTTGGTGAAGGGCATATTGAAGAAGGATCAGCCGAGTGGTTCTTGTGGGAGAACAACTCCATTTGGCTCACTAACTTCACACACCATCAGGCTTCCAAGCAGCTCTCAAGGAAACTCAGTTTTCACACTCTATGCTTAGTGCCCTTTGAGTGCATTATCTAGGAATGAAATTGGTAGAGCATCCCACACAAACGAATGCTCCACATGCGGGTTTCACATGCCACCAACTCCACATTCACAGGCAACTTCAGCGCCACAGCCGTTTTCAGATAGCCCTCAATGCAAAGGCTCTAGACGCAAATATTGGTGTGAGAGCTAATTCAATCAAGGAAACACTGCATGTTGGTGAAAGGCATATTGAAGAAGGATCAGCCGAGTGGTTCTTGTGGCAGAACAACTCCATTTGGCTCACTAACTTCACACACCATCAGGCTCCAAGCAGCTCTCAAGGAAACTCAGTTTTCACACTCTATGCTTAGTGCCCTTTGTGTGCCTAGGACTGAAATGAAGCTTGGTGAGCATCCCACACAAATGAATGCTCCACATGCGGGTTTCACATGCCACCAACTCCACATTCACAGGCAACTTCAGCGCCACAGCCGTTTTCAGATAGCCCTCAATGCAAAGGCTCTAGATGCAAATATTGGTGTGAGAGCTAATTCAATCAAGGAAACACTGCATGTTGGTGAAGGGCATATTGAAGAAGGATCAGCCGAGTGGTTCTTGTGGGAGAACAACTCCATTTGGCTCACTAACTTCACACACCATCAGGCTTCCAAGCAGCTCTCAAGGAAACTCAGTTTTCACACTCTATGCTTAGTGCCCTTTCACGGCATTATCTAGGAATGAACCTGGTAGAGCATCCCACACAAACGAATGCTCCACATGCGGGTTTCACATGCCACCAACTCCACATTCACAGGCAACTTCAGCGCCACAGCCGTTTTCAGATAGCCCTCAATGCAAAGGCTCTAGACGCAAATATTGGTGTGAGAGACAATTCAATCAAGGAAACACTGCATGTTGGTGAAAGGCATACTGAAGAAGGATCAGCCGAGTGGTTCTTGTGGGAGAACAACTCCATTTGGCTCACTAACTTCACACACCATCAGGCTTCCAAGCAGCTCTCAAGGAAACTCAGTTTTCACACTCTATGCTTAGTGCCCTTTGAGTGCCAAGGACTGAAATGAAGCTTGGTGAGCATCCCACACAAAAGAATGCTCCACATGCGGGTTTCACATGCCACCAACTCCACATTCACAGGCAACTTCAGCGAACAACCGTTTTCAGATAGCCCTCAATGCAAAGGCTCTAGACGCAAATATTGGTGTGAGAGCTAATTCAATCAAGGAAACACTGCATGTTGGTGAAGGGCATATTGACGAAGGATCAGCCGAGTGGTTCTTGTGGCAGAACAACTCCATTTGGCTCACTAACTTCACACACCATCAGGCTTCCAAGCAGCTCTCAAGGAAACTCAGTTTTCACACTCTATGCTTAGTGCCCTTTGAGTGCCAAGGACTGAAATGAAGCTTGGTGAGCATCCCACACAAACGAATGCTCCACATGCGGGTTCCACATGCCACCAACTCCACATTCACAGGCAACTTCAGCGAACAGCCGTTTGCAGATAGCCCTCAATGCAAAGGCACTAGACGCAAATATTGGTGTGAGAGCTAATTCAATCAAGGAAACACTGCATGTTGGTGAAGGGCATATTGAAGAAGGATCAGCCGAGTGGTTCTTGTGGGAGAACAACTCCATTTGGCTCACTAACTTCACACACCATCAGGCTTCCAAGCAGCTCTCAAGGAAACTCAGTTTTCACACTCTATGCTTAGTGCCCTTTGAGTGCATTATCTAGGAATGAAATTGGTAGAGCATCCCACACAAACGAATGCTCCACATGCGGGTTTCACATGCCACCAACTCCACATTCACAGGCAACTTCAGCGCCACAGCCGTTTTCAGATAGCCCTCAATGCAAAGGCTCTAGACGCAAATATTGGTGTGAGAGCTAATTCAATCAAGGAAACACTGCATGTTGGTGAAAGGCATATTGAAGAAGGATCAGCCGAGTGGTTCTTGTGGCAGAACAACTCCATTTGGCTCACTAACTTCACACACCATCAGGCTCCAAGCAGCTCTCAAGGAAACTCAGTTTTCACACTCTATGCTTAGTGCCCTTTGTGTGCCTAGGACTGAAATGAAGCTTGGTGAGCATCCCACACAAATGAATGCTCCACATGCGGGTTTCACATGCCACCAACTCCACATTCACAGGCAACTTCAGCGCCACAGCCGTTTTCAGATAGCCCTCAATGCAAAGGCTCTAGACGCAAATATTGGTGTGAGAGCTAATTCAATCAAGGAAACACTGCATGTTGGTGAAAGGCATATTGAAGAAGGATCAGCCGAGTGGTTCTTGTGGCAGAACAACTCCATTTGGCTCACTAACTTCACACACCATCAGGCTCCAAGCAGCTCTCAAGGAAACTCAGTTTTCACACTCTATGCTTAGTGCCCTTTGTGTGCCTAGGACTGAAATGAAGCTTGGTGAGCATCCCACACAAATGAATGCTCCACATGCGGGTTTCACATGCCACCAACTCCACATTCACAGGCAACTTCAGCGCCACAGCCGTTTTCAGATAGCCCTCAATGCAAAGGTTCTAGACGCAAATATTGGTGTGAGAGCTAATTCAATCAAGGAAACACTGCATGTTGGTGAAAGGCATATTGAAGAAGGATCAGCCGAGTGGTTCTTGTGGCAGAACAACTCCATTTGGCTCACTAACTTCACACACCATCAGGCTCCAAGCAGCTCTCAAGGAAACTCAGTTTTCACACTCTATGCTTAGTGCAATTTCACGGCATTATCTAGGAATGAACCTGGTAGAGCATCCCACACAAACGAATGCTCCACATGCGGGTTTCACATGCCACCAACTCCACATTCACAGGCAACTTCAGCGCCACAGCCGTTTTCAGATAGCCCTCAATGCAAAGGCTCTAGACGCAAATATTGGTGTGAGAGCTAATTCAATCAAGGAAACACTGCATGTTGGTGAAAGGCATATTGAAGAAGGATCAGCCGAGTGGTTCTTGTGGCAGAACAACTCCATTTGGCTCACTAACTTCACACACCATCAGGCTCCAAGCAGCTCTCAAGGAAACTCAGTTTTCACACTCTATGCTTAGTGCAATTTCACGGCATTATCTAGGAATGAACCTGGTAGAGCATCCCACACAAACGAATGCTCCACATGCGGGTTTCACATGCCACCAACTCCACATTCACAGGCAACTTCAGCGCCACAGCCGTTTTCAGATAGCCTTCAATGCAAAGGCTCTAGACGCAAATATTGGTGTGAGAGCTAATTCAATCAAGGAAACACTGCATGTTGGTGAAGGGCATATTGAAGAAGGATCAGCCGAGTGTTTCTTGTGGGAGAACAACTCCATTTGGCTCACTAACTTCACACACCATCAGGCTTCCAAGCAGCTCTCAAGGAAACTCAGTTTTCACACTCTATGCTTAGTGCCCTTTGAGTGCCTAGGACTGAAATGAAGCTTGGTGAGCATCCCACACAAACGAATGCTTCACATGCGGGTTTCACATGCCACCAACTCCACATTCTCAGGCAACTTCAGCGCCACAGCCGTTTTCAGATAGCCCTCAATGCAAAGGCTCTAGACGCAAATATTGGTGTGAGAGCTAATTCAATCAAGGAAACACTGCATGTTGGTCAAGGGCATATTGAAGAAGGATCAACCAAGTGGTTCTTGTGGGAGAACAACTCCATTTGGCTCACTAACTTCACACACCATCAGCCTTCCAAGCAGCTCTCAAGGAAACTCAGTTTTCACACTCTATGCTTAGTGCCCTTTGTGTGCCTAGGACTGAAATGAAGCTTGGTGAGCATCCCACACAAACGAATGCTCCACATGCGGGTTTCACATGCCACCAACTCCACATTCACAGGCAACTTCAGCGCCACAGCCGTTTTCAGATAGCCTTCAATGCAAAGGCTCTAGACGCAAATATTGGTGTGAGAGCTAATTCAATCAAGGAAACACTGCATGTTGGTGAAGGGCATATTGAAGAAGGATCAGCCGAGTGTTTCTTGTGGGAGAACAACTCCATTTGGCTCACTAACTTCACACACCATCAGGCTTCCAAGCAGCTCTCAAGGAAACTCAGTTTTCACACTCTATGCTTAGTGCCCTTTGAGTGGCTAGGACTGAAATGAAGCTTGGTGAGCATCTCACACAAACGAATGCTTCACATGCGGGTTTCACATGCCACCAACTCCACATTCACAGGCAACTTCAGCGCCACAGCCGTTTTCAGATAGCCCTCAATGCAAAGGCTCTAGACGCAAATATTGGTGTGAGAGCTAATTCAATCAAGGAAACACTGCATGTTGGTCAAGGGCATATTGAAGAAGGATCAACCAAGTGGTTCTTGTGGGAGAACAACTCCATTTGGCTCACTAACTTCACACACCATCAGCCTTCCAAGCAGCTCTCAAGGAAACTCAGTTTTCACACTCTATGCTTAGTGCCCTTTGTGTGCCTAGGACTGAAATGAAGCTTGGTGAGCATCCCACACAAACGAATGCTCCACATGCGGGTTTCACATCACATGCCACCAACTCCACATTCACAGGCAACTTCAGCGCCACAGCCGTTTTCAGATAGCCCTCAATGCAAAGGCTCTAGACGCAAATATTGGTGTGAGAGCTAATTCAATCAAGGAAACACTAAATGTTGGTGAAGGGCATATTGAAGAAGAATCAGCCGATTAGTTCTTGTGGGAGAACAACTCCATTTGGCTCACTAACTTCACACACCATCAGGCTTCCAAGCAGCTCTCAAGGAAACTCAGTTTTCACACTCTATGCTTAGTGCCTTTTGAGTGCATTATCTAGGAATGAACCTGGTAGAGCATCCCACACAAACGAATGCTCCACATGCGGGTTTCACATGCCACCAACTCCACATTCACAGGCAACTTCAGTGCCACAGCCGTTTTCAGATAGCCCTCAATGCAAAGGCTCTAGACGCAAATATTGGTGTGAGAGCTAATTCAATCAAGGAAACACTAAATGTTGGTGAAGGGCATATTGAAGAAGAATCAGCCGATTAGTTCTTGTGGGAGAACAACTCCATTTGGCTCACTAACTTCACACACCATCAGGCTTCCAAGCAGCTCTCAAGGAAACTCAGTTTTCACACTCTATGCTTAGTGCCTTTGAGTGCCAAGGACTGAAATGAATCTTGGTGAGCATCCCACACAAACGAATGCTCCACATGCGGGTTCCATATGCCACCAACTCCACATTCTCAGGCAACTTCAGCGCCACAGCCATTTTCAGATAGCCCTCAATGCAAAGGCTCTAGACGCAAATATTGGTGTGAGAGCTAATTCAATCAAGGAAACACTGCATGTTGGTGAAAGGCATATTGAAGAAGGATCAGCCGAGTGGTTCTTGTGGCAGAACAACTCCATTTGGCTCACTAACTTCACACACCATCAGGCTCCAAGCAGCTCTCAAGGAAACTCAGTTTTCACACTCTATGCTTAGTGCCCTTTGTGTGCCTAGGACTGAAATGAAGCTTGGTGAGCATCCCACACAAATGAATGCTCCACATGCGGGTTTCACATGCCACCAACTCCACATTCACAGGCAACTTCAGCGCCACAGCCGTTTTCAGATAGCCCTCAATGCAAAGGCTCTAGATGCAAATATTGGTGTGAGAGCTAATTCAATCAAGGAAACACTGCATGTTGGTCAAGGGCATATTGAAGAAGGATCAGCCGAGTGGTTCTTGTGGGAGAACAACTCCATTTGGCTCACTAACTTCACACACCATCAGGCTTCCAAGCAGCTCTCAAGGAAACTCAGTTTTCACACTCTATGCTTAGTGCCCTTTCACGGCATTATCTAGGAATGAACCTGGTAGAGCATCCCACACAAACGAATGCTCCACATGCGGGTTTCACATGCCACCAACTCCACATTCACAGGCAACTTCAGCGCCACAGCCGTTTTCAGATAGCCCTCAATGCAAAGGCTCTAGACGCAAATATTGGTGTGAGAGCTAATTCAATCAAGGAAACACTGCATGTTGGTGAAAGGCATATTGAAGAAGGATCAGCCGAGTGGTTCTTGTGGCAGAACAACTCCATTTGGCTCACTAACTTCACACACCATCAGGCTCGAAGCAGCTCTCAAGGAAACTCAGTTTTCACACTCTATGCTTAGTGCAATTTCACAGCATTATCTAGGAATGAACCTGGTAGAGCATCCCACACAAACGAATGCTCCACATGCGGGTTTCACATGCCACCAACTCCACATTCACAGGCAACTTCAGCGCCACAGCCGTTTTCAGATAGCCCTCAATGCAAAGGCTCGAGACGCAAATATTGGTGTGAGAGCTAATTCAATCAAGGAAACACTGCATGTTGGTGAAAGGCATATTGAAGAAGGATCAGCCGAGTGGTTCTTGTGGCAGAACAACTCCATTTGGCTCACTAACTTCACACACCATCAGGCTCCAAGCAGCTCTCAAGGAAACTCAGTTTTCACACTCTATGCTTAGTGCAATTTCACGGCATTATCTAGGAATGAACCTGGTAGAGCATCCCACACAAACGAATGCTCCACATGCGGGTTTCACATGCCACCAACTCCACATTCACAGGCAACTTCAGCGCCACAGCCGTTTTCAGATAGCCTTCAATGCAAAGGCTCTAGACGCAAATATTGGTGTGAGAGCTAATTCAATCAAGGAAACACTGCATGTTGGTGAAGGGCATATTGAAGAAGGATCAGCCGAGTGTTTCTTGTGGGAGAACAACTCCATTTGGCTCACTAACTTCACACACCATCAGGCTTCCAAGCAGCTCTCAAGGAAACTCAGTTTTCACACTCTATGCTTAGTGCCCTTTGAGTGCCTAGGACTGAAATGAAGCTTGGTGAGCATCTCACACAAACGAATGCTTCACATGCGGGTTTCACATGCCACCAACTCCACATTCTCAGGCAACTTCAGCGCCACAGCCGTTTTCAGATAGCCCTCAATGCAAAGGCTCTAGACGCAAATATTGGTGTGAGAGCTAATTCAATCAAGGAAACACTGCATGTTGGTCAAGGGCATATTGAAGAAGGATCAACCAAGTGGTTCTTGTGGGAGAACAACTCCATTTGGCTCACTAACTTCACACACCATCAGCCTTCCAAGCAGCTCTCAAGGAAACTCAGTTTTCACACTCTATGCTTAGTGCCCTTTGTGTGCCTAGGACTGAAATGAAGCTTGGTGAGCATCCCACACAAACGAATGCTCCACATGCGGGTTTCACATGCCACCAACTCCACATTCACAGGCAACTTCAGCGCCACAGCCGTTTGCAGATAGCCCTCAATGCAAAGGCTCTAGACGCAAATATTGGTGTGAGAGCTAATTCAATCAAGGAAACACTAAATGTTGGTGAAGGGCATATTGAAGAAGAATCAGCCGATTAGTTCTTGTGGGAGAACAACTCCATTTGGCTCACTAACTTCACACACCATCAGGCTCCAAGCAGCTCTCAAGGAAACTCAGTTTTCACACTCTATGCTTAGTGCCCTTTGAGTGCATTATCTAGGAATGAACCTGGTAGAGCATCCCACACAAACGAATGCTCCACATGCGGGTTTCACATGCCACCAACTCCACATTCACAGGCAACTTCAGTGCCACAGCCGTTTTCAGATAGCACTCAATGCAAAGGCTCTAGACGCAAATATTGGTGTGAGAGCTAATTCAATCAAGGAAACACTAAATGTTGGTGAAGGGCATATTGAAGAAGGATCAGCCGATTAGTTCTTGTGGGAGAACAACTCCATTTGGCACACTAACTTCACACACCATCAGGCTTCCAAGCAGCTCTCAAGGAAACTCAGTTTTCACACTCTATGCTTAGTGCCTTTGAGTGCCAAGGACTGAAATGAATCTTGGTGAGCATCCCACACAAACGAATGCTCCACATGCGGGTTCCATATGCCACCAACTCCACATTCTCAGGCAACTTCAGCGCCACAGCCATTTTCAGATAGCCCTCAATGCAAAGGCTCTAGACGCAAATATTGGTGTGAGAGCCAATTCAATCAAGGAAACACTGCATGTTGGTGAAGGGCATATGGAAGAAGGATCAGCTGAGTGGTTCTTGTGGGAGAACAACTCCATTTGGCTCACTAACTTCACACACCATCAGGCTCCAAGCAGCTCTCAAGGAAACTCAGTTTTCACACTCTATGCTTAGTGCCCTTTGTGTGCCTGGGACTGAAATGAAGCTTGCTGAGCATCCCACACAAAGGAATGCTCCACATGCGGGTTTCACATGCCACCACCTCCACATTTTCAAGCAACTTCTGTGCCACAGCCGTTTTCAGATAGCCCTCAATGCAAAGGCTCTAGACGCAAATATTGGTGTGAGAGCTAATTCAATCAAGGAAACACTGCATGTTGGTGAAGGGCATATTGAAGAAGGATCAGCCGAGTGGTTCTTGTGGGAGAACAACTCCATTTGGCTCACTAACTTCACACACCATCAGACTTCCAAGCAGCTCTCAAGGAAACTCAGTTTTCACACTCTATGCTTAGTGCCCTTTCACGGCATTATCTAGGAATGAACCTGGTAGAGCATCCCACACAAACGAATGCTCCACATGCGGGTTTCACATGCCACCAACTCCACATTCACAGGCAACTTCAGCGCCACAGCCGTTTTCAGATAGCCCTCAATGCAAAGGCTCTAGACGCAAATATTGGTGTGAGAGCTAATTCAATCAAGGAAACACTGCATGTTGGTGAAGGGCATATTGAAGAAGGATCAGCCGAGTGGTTCTTGTGGGAGAACAACTCCATTTGGCTCACTAACTTCACACACCATCAGGCTCCAAGCAGCTCTCAAGGAAACTCAGTTTTCACACTCTATGCTTAGTGCCCTTTGAGTGCCTAGGACTGAAATGAAGCTTGGTGAGCATCCCACACAAACGAATGCTCCACATGCGGGTTTCACATGCCACCAACTCCACATTCACAGGCAACTTCAGCGCCACAGCCGGTTTCAGATAGCCCTCAATGCAAAGGCTCTAGACGCAAATATTGGTGTGAGAGCTAATTCAATCAAGGAAACACTGCATGTTGGTGAAGGGCATATTGAAGAAGGATCAGCCGAGTGGTTCTTGTGGGAGAACAACTCCATTTGGCTCACTAACTTCACACACCATCAGGCTTCCAAGCAGCTCTCAAGGAAACTCAGTTTTCACACTCTATGCTTAGTGCCCTTTGAGTGCATTATCTAGGAATGAACCTGGTAGAGCATCCCACACAAACGAATGCTCCACATGCGGGTTTCACATGCCACCAACTCCACATTCACAGGCAACTTCAGCGCCACAGCCGTTTTCAGATAGCCCTCAATGCAAAGGCTCTAGACGCAAATATTGGTGTGAGAGCTAATTCAATCAAGGAAACACTGCATGTTGGTGAAGGGCATATTGAAGAAGGATCAGCCGAGTGGTTCTTGTGGGAGAACAACTCCATTTGGCTCACTAACTTCACACACCATCAGGCTCCAAGCAGCTCTCAAGGAAACTCAGTTTTCACACTCTATGCTTAGTGCCCTTTGAGTGCATTATCTAGGAATGAATCTAGTAGAGCATCCCACACAAACGAATGCTCCACATGCGGGTTTCACATGCCACCAACTCCACATTCACAGGCAACTTCAGCGCCACAGCCATTTTCAGATAGCCCTCAATGCAAAGGCTCTAGACGCAAATATTGCTGTGAGAGCTAATTCAATCAAGGAAACACTGCATGTTGGTGAAGGGCATATTGAAGAAGGATCAGCCGAGTGGTTCTTGTGGGAGAACAACTCCATTTGGCTCACTAACTTCACACACCATCAGGCTTCCAAGCAGCTCTCAAGGAAACTCAGTTTTCACACTCTATGCTTAGTGCCCTTTGAGTTCATTATCTAGGAATGAACCTGGTAGAGCATCCCACACAAACGAATGCTCCACTTGCGGGTTTCACATGCCACCAACTCCACATTCACAGGCAACTTCAGCGAACAGCCGTTTGCAGATAGCCCTCAATGCAAAGGCTCTAGACGCAAATATTGGTGTGAGAGCTAATTCAATCAAGGAAACACTGCATGTTGGTGAAGGGCATATTGAAGAAGGATCAGCCGAGTGGTTCTTGTGGGAGAACAACTCCATTTGGCTCACTAACTTCACACACCATCAGGCTTCCAAGCAGCTCTCAAGGAAACTCAGTTTTCACACTCTATGCTTAGTGCCCTTTGAGTGCCTAGGAGTGAAATGAAGCTTGGTGAGCATCCCACACAAACGAATGCTCCACATGCGGGTTTCACATGCCACCAACTCCACATTCACAGGCAACTTCAGCGCCACAGCCGTTTTCAGATAGCCCTCAATGCAAAGGCTCTAGACGCAAATATTGGTGTGAGAGCTAATTCAATCAAGGAAACACTGCATGTTGGTGAAGGGCATATTGAAGAAGGATCAGCCGAGTGGTTCTTGTGGGAGAACAACTCCATTTGGCTCACTAACTTCACACACCATCAGGCTTCAAGCAGCTCTCAAGGAAACTCAGTTTTCACACTCTATGCTTAGTGCCCTTTGAGTGCATTATCTAGGAATGAACCTGGTAGAGCATCCCACACAAACGAATGCTCCACATGCGGGTTTCACATGCCACCAACTCCACATTCACAGGCAACTTCAGTGCCACAGCCGTTTTCAGATAGCCCTCAATGCAAAGGATCTAGACGCAAATATTGGTGTGAGAGCTAATTCAATCAAGGAAACACTGCATGTTGGTGAAGGGCATATTGAAGAAGAATCAGCCGAGTGGTTCTTGTGGGAGAACAACTCCATTTGGCTCACTAACTTCACACACCATCAGGCTTCCAAGCAGCTCTCAAGGAAACTCAGTTTTCACACTCTATGCTTAGTGCCTTTGAGTGCCAAGGACTGAAATGAAGCTTGGTGAGCATCCCACACAAACGAATGCTCTACATGCGGGTTCCATATGCCACCAACTCCACATTCTCAGGCAACTTCAGCGCCACAGCCATTTTCAGATAGCCCTCAATGCAAAGGCTCTAGACGCAAATATTGGTGTGAGAGCTAATTCAATCAAGGAAACACTGCATGTTGGTGAAGGGCATATTGAAGAAGGATCAGCCGAGTGGTTCTTGTGGGAGAACAACTCCATTTGGCTCACTAACTTCACACACCATCAGGCTCAAAGCAGCTCTCAAGGAAACTCAGTTTTCACACTCTATGCTTAGTGTCCTTTGTGTGCCTAGGACTGAAATGAAGCTTGGTGAGCATCCCACACAAACGAATGCTCCACATGCGGGTTTCACATGCCACCAACTCCACATTCACAGGCAACTTCAGCGCCACAGCCGTTTTCAGATAGCCCTCAATGCAAAGGCTCTAGACGCAAATATTGGTGTGAGAGCTAATTCAATCAAGGAAACACTGCATGTTGGTGAAGGGCATATTGAAGAAGGATCAGCCGAGTGGTTCTTGTGGGAGAACAACTCCATTTGGCTCACTAACTTCACACACCATCAGGCTTCCAAGCAGCTCTCAAGGAAACTCAGTTTTCACACTCTATGCTTAGTGCCCTTTGAGTTCATTATCTAGGAATGAACCTGGTAGAGCATCCCACACAAACGAATGCTCCACTTGCGGGTTTCACATGCCACCAACTCCACATTCACAGGCAACTTCAGCGAACAACCGTTTTCAGATAGCCCTCAATGCAAAGGCTCTAGACGCAAATATTGGTGTGAGAGCTAATTCAATCAAGGAAACACTGCATGTTGGTGAAGGGCATATTGAAGAAGGATCAGCCGAGTGGTTCTTGTGGGAGAACAACTCCATTTGGCTCACTAACTTCACACACCATCAGGCTTTCAAGCAGCTCTCAAGGAAACTCAGTTTTCACACTCTATGCTTAGTGCCCTTTGAGTGCATTATCTAGGAATGAACCTGGTAGAGCATCCCACACAAACGAATGCTCCACATGCGGGTTTCACATGCCACCAACTCCACATTCACAGGCAACTTCAGTGCCACAGCCGTTTTCAGATAGCCCTCAATGCAAAGGCTCTAGACGCAAATATTGGT
>NW_026701659.1:0-39158 GCF_030435755.1 Ochotona princeps
TATTGAAGAAGGATCAGCCGAGTGGTTCTTGTGGGAGAACAACTCCATTTGGCTCGCTAAATTCACACACCATCAGGCTTCCAAGCAGCTCTCAAGGAAACTCAGTTTTCACACTCTATGCTTAGTGCCCTTTGAGTGCATTATCTAGCAATGAACCTGGTAGAGCATCCCACACAAACGAATACTCCACATGCGGGTTTCACATGACACCAACTCCACATTCTCAGGCAACTTCAGCGCCACAGCCGTTTTCAGATAGCCCTCAATGCAAAGGCTCTAGACGCAAATATTGGTGTGAGAACTAATTCAATCAAGGAAACATTCCATGTTGGTGAAGGGCATATTGAAGAAGGATCAGCCGAGTGGTTCTTGTGGGAGAACAACTCCATTTGGCTCACTAACTTTACACACCATCAGGCTGCCAAGCAACTCTCAAGGAAACTCAGTTTTCACACTCTATGCTTAGTGCCCTTTCAGTGCAATATCTAGGAATGAACCTGGTAGAGCATCCCACACAAACGAATGCTCCACATGCGGGTTTCACATGCCACCAACTCCACATTCTCAGGCAACTTCAGCGCCACAGCCATTTTCAGATAGCCCTCAATGCAAAGGCTCTAGACGCAAACATATTTGTGAGAGCTAATTCAATCAAGGAAACATTTCATGTTGGTGAAGGGCATATTGAAGAAGGATCAGCCGAGTGGTTCTTGTGGGAGAACAACTCCATTTGGCTCACTAACTTCACACACCATCAGGCTTCCAAGCAGCTCTCAAGGAAACTCAGTTTTCACACTCTATGCTTAGTGCCCTTTGAGTGCCTAGGACCGAAATGAAGCTTGGTGAGCATCCCACACAAACGAATGCTCCACATGCGGGTTTCACATGCCACCAACTCCACATTCTCAGGCAACTTCAGCGCCACAGCCGTTTTCAGATAGCCCTCAATGCAAAGGCTCTAGACACAAATATTGGTGTGAGAGCTAATTCAATCAAGGAAACACTGCATGTTGGTGAAGGGCATATTGAAGAAGGATCAGCCGAGTGGTTCTTGTGGGAGAACAACTCCATTTGGCTCACTAACTTCACACACCATCAGGCTTCCAAGCAGCTCTCAAGGAAACTCAGTTTTCACACTCTATGCTTAGTGCCCTTTGAGTGCATTCTCTAGGAATTAACGTGGTAGAGCATCCCACACAAACGAATGCTCCACATGCGGGTTTCACATGACACCAACTCCACATTCTCAGGCAACTTCAGCACCACAGCCGTTTTCAGATAGCCCTCAATGCAAAGGCTCTAGACACAAATATTGGTGTGAGAGCTAATTCAATCAAGGAAACATTCCATGTTGGTGAAGGGCATTTTGAAGAAGGATCAGCCGAGTGGTTCTTTCCGGAGAACAACTCCATTTGGCTCACTAACTTTACACACCATCAGGCTTCCAAGCAGCTCTCAAGGAAACTCAGTTTTCACACTCTATGCTTAGTGCCCTTTGAGTACCTAGGACTGAAATGAAGCTTGGTGAGCATCCCACACAAACGAATGCTCCACATGCGGGTTTCACATGCCACCAACTCCACATTCACAGGCAACTTCAGCGCCACAGCCGTTTTCAGATAGCCGTCAATGCAAAGGCTCTAGACACAAATATTGGTGTGAGAGCTAATTCAATCAAGGAAACACTGCATGTTGGTGAACGGCATATTGAAGAAGGATCAGCCGAGTGGTTCTTGTGGGAGAACAACTCCATTTGGCTCACTAAATTCACACACCATCAGGCTTCCAAGCAGCTCTCAAGGAAACTCAGTTTTCACACTCTATGCTTAGTGCCCTTTGAGTGCATTCTCTAGGAATTAACGTGGTAGAGCATCCCACACAAACGAATGCTCCACATGCGGGTTTCACATGCCACCAACTCCACATTCTCAGGCAACTTCAGCGCCACAGCCGTTTTCAGATAGCCCTCAATGCAAAGGCTCTAGACGCAAATATTGGTGTGAGAGCTAATTCAATCAAGGAAACACTGCATGTTGGTGAACGGCATATTGAAGAAGGATCAGCCGAGTGGTTCTTGTGGGAGAACAACTCCATTTGGCTCACTAACTTCACACACCATCAGGCTTCCAAGCAGCTCTCAAGGAAACTCAGTTTTCACACTCTATTCTTAGTGCCCTTTCAGTGCATTATCTAGCAATGAACCTGGTAGAGCATCCCACACAAACGAATGCTCCACATGCGGGTTTCACATGCCACCAACTCCACATTCACAGGCAACTTCAGCGCCACAGCCGTTTTCAGATAGCCTTCAATGCAAAGGCTCTAGACGCAAATATTGGTGTGAGAGCTAATTCAATCAAGGAAACACTGCATGTTGGTGAAGGGCATATTGAAGAAGGATCAGCCGAGAGGTTCTTGTGGGAGAACAACTCCATTTGGCTCACTAACTTCACACACCATCAGGCTTCCAAGCAGCTCTCAAGGAAACTCAGTTTTCACACTCTATGCTTAGTGCCCTTTGAGTGCCTAGGACTGAAATGAAGCTTGGTGAGCATCCCACACAAACGAATGCTCCACATGCGGGTTTCACATGCCACCAACTCCACATTCACAGGCAACTTCAGCGCCACAGCCGTTTTCAGATAGCCCTCAATGCAAAGGCTCTAGACGCAAATATTGGTGTGAGAGCTAATTCAATCAAGGAAACACTGCATGTTGGTGTAGGGCATATTGAAGAAGGATCAGCCGAGTGGTTCTTGTGGGAGAACAACTCCATTTGGCTCGCTAAATTCACACACCATCAGGCTTCCAAGCAGCTCTCAAGGAAACTCAGTTTTCACACTCTATGCTTAGTGCCCTTTGAGTGCATTCTCTAGGAATTAACCTGGTAGAGCATCCCACACAAACGAATGCTCCACATGCGGGTTTCACATGCCACCAACTCCACATTCACAGGCAACTTCAGCGCCACAGCCGTTTTCAGATAGCCCTCAATGCAAAGGCTCTAGACGCAAATATTGGAGTGAGAGCTAATTCAATCAAGGAAACACTGCATGTTGGTGAAGGGCATATTGAAGAAGGATCAGCCGAGTGGTTCTTGTGGGAGAACAGCTCCATTTGGCTCACTAACTTCACACACCATCAGGCTTCCAAGCAGCTCTCAAGGAAACTCAGTTTTCACACTCTATGCTTAGTGCCCTTTGAGTGCCTAGGACTGAAATGAAGCTTAGTGAGCATCCCACACAAACGAATGCTCCACATGCGGGTTTCACATGCCACCAACTCCACATTCACAGGCAACTTCAGCGCCACAGCCGTTTTCAGATAGCCCTCAATGCAAAGGCTCTAGACACAAATATTGGTGTGAGAGCTAATTCAATCAAGGAAACACTGCATGTTGGTGAAGGGCATATTGAAGAAGGATCAGCCGAGTGGTTCTTGTGGGAGAACAACTCCATTTGGCTCGCTAACTTCACACACCATCAGGCTTCCAAGCAGCTCTCAAGGAAACTCAGTTTTCACACTCTATGCTTAGTGCCCTTTGAGTGCATTATCTAGCAATGAACCTGGTAGAGCATCCCACACAAACGAATGCTCCACATGCGGGTTTCACATGACACCAACTCCACATTCTCAGGCAACTTCAGCGCCACATCCGTTTTCAGATAGCCCTCAATGCAAAGGCTCTAGACGCAAATATTGGTGTGAGAGCTGATTCAATCAAGGAAACATTCCATGTTGGTGAAGGGCATATTGAAGAAGGATCAGCCGAGTGGTTCTTGTGGGAGAACAACTCCATTTGGCTCACTAACGTCACACACCATCAGGCTTCCAAGCAGCTCTCAAGGAAACTCAGTTTTCACACTCTATGCTTAGTGCCCTTTGAGTGCCTAGGACCGAAATGAAGCTTGGTGAGCATCCCACACAAACGAATGCTCCACATGCGGGTTTCACATGCCACCAACTCCACATTCTCAGGCAACTTCAGCGCCACAGCCGTTTTCAGATAGCCCTCAATGCAAAGGCTCTAGACACAAATATTGGTGTGAGAGCTAATTCAATAAGGAAACACTGCATGTTGGTGAAGGGCATATTGAAGAAGGATCAGCCGAGTGGTTCTTGTGGGAGAACAACTCCATTTGGCTCACTAACTTCACACACCATCAGGCTTCAAAGCAGCTCTCAAGGAAACTCAGTTTTCACACTCTATGCTTAGTGCCCTTTGAGTGCCTAGGACTGAAATGAAGCTTGGTGAGCATCCCACACAAACGAATGCTCCACATGCGGGTTTCACATGCCACCAACTCCACATTCACAGGCAACTTCAGCGCCACAGCCGTTTTCAGATAGCCCTCAATGCAAAGGCTCTAGACGCAAATATTGGTGTGAGAGCTAATTCAATCAAGGAAACACTGCATGTTGGTGAAGGGCATATTGAAGAAGAATCAGCCGAGTGGTTCTTGTGGGAGAACAACTCCATTTGGCTCACTAACTTCACACACCATCAGGCTTCCAAGCAGCTCTCAAGGAAACTCAGTTTTCACACTCTATGCTTAGTGCCCTTTCAGTGCAATATCTAGGAATGAACCTGGTAGAGCATCCCACACAATCGAATGCTCCACATGCGGGTTTCACATGCCACCAACTCCACATTCACAGGCAACTTCAGCGCCACAGCCATTTTCAGATAGCCCTCAATGCAAAGGCTCTAGACGCAAATATTGGTGTGAGAGCTAATTCAATCAAGGAAACACTGCATGTTGGTGAAGGGCATATTGAAGAAGGATCAGCCGAGTGGTTCTTGTGGGAGAACAACTCCATTTGGCTCGCTAACTTCACTCACCATCAGGCTTCCAAGCAGCTCTCAAGGAAACTAAGTTTTCACACTCTATGCTTAGTGCCCTTTGAGTGCATTATCTAGCAATGAACCTGGTAGAGCATCCCACACAAACGAATGCTCCACATGCGGGTTTCACATGCCAGCAACTCCACATTCTCAGGCAACTTCAGCGCCACAGCCGTTTTCAGATAGCCCTCAATGCAAAGGCTCTAGACGCAAATATTGGTGTGAGAGCTAATTCAATCAAGGAAACATTCCATGTTGGTGAAGGGCATATTGAAGAAGGATCAGCCGAGTGGTTCTTGTGGGAGAACAACTCCATTTGGCTCACTAACTTTACACACCATCAGGCTTCCAAGCAGCTCTCAAGGAAACTCAGTTTTCACACTCTATGCTTAGTGCCCTTTCAGTGCAATATCTAGGAATGAACGTGGTAGAGCATCCCACACAATCGAGTGCTCCACATGCGGGTTTCACATGCCACCAACTCCACATTCTCAGGCAACTTCAGCGCCACAGCCATTTTCAGATAGCCCTCAATGCAAAGGCTCTAGACACAAATATTGGTGTGAGAGCTAATTCAATCAAGGAAACACAGCATGTTGGTGAAGGGCATATTGAAGAAGGATCAGCCGAGTGGTTCTTGTGGGAGAACAACTCCATTTGGCTCACTAACTTCACACACCATCAGGCTTCCAAGCAGCTCTCAAGGAAACTCAGTTTTCACACTCTATGCTTAGTGCCCTTTGAGTGCATTATCTAGCAATGAACCTGGTAGAGCATCCCACACAAACGAATGCTCCACATGCGGGTTTCACATGCCACCACTCCACATTGACAGGCAACTTCAGCGCCACAGCCGTTTTCAGATAGCCCTCAATGCAAAGGCTCTAGACGCAAACATATTTGTGAGAGCTAATTCAATCAAGGAAACATTTCATGTTGGTGAAGGGCATATTGAAGAAGGATCAGCCGAGTGGTTCTTGTGGGAGAACAACTCCATTTGGCTCACTAACTTCACACACCATCAGGCTTGCAAGCAGCTCTCAAGGAAACTCAGTTTTCACACTCTATGCTTAGTGTTCTTTGAGTGCCTAGGACCGAAATGAAGCTTGGTGAGCATCCCACACAAACGAATGCTCCACATGCGGGTTTCACATGCCACCAACTCCACATTCTCAGGCAACTTCAGCGCCACAGCCGTTTTCAGATAGCCCTCAATGCAAAGGCTCTAGACACAAATATTGGTGTGAGAGCTAATTCAATCAAGGAAACACTGCATGTTGGTGAAGGGCATATTGAAGAAGGATCAGCCGAGTGGTTCTTGTGGGAGAACAACTCCATTTGGCTCACTAACTTCACACACCATCAGGCTTCCAAGCAGCTCTCAAGGAAACTCAGTTTTCACACTCTATGCTTAGTGCCCTTTGAGTGCATTATCTAGGAATTAACGTGGTAGAGCATCCCACACAAACGAATGCTCCACATGCGGGTTTCACATGACACCAACTCCACATTCTCAGGCAACTTCAGCACCACAGCCGTTTTCAGATAGCCCTCAATGCAAAGGCTCTAGACACAAATATTGGTGTGAGAGCTAATTCAATCAAGGAAACACAGCATGTTGGTGAAGGGCATATTGAAGAAGGATCAGCCGAGTGGTTCTTGTGGGAGAACAACTCCATTTGGCTCACTAACTTCACACACCATCAGGCTTCCAAGCAGCTCTGAAGGAAACTCAGTTTTCACACTCTATGCTTAGTGCCCTTTGAGTGCATTATCTAGCAATGAACCTGGTAGAGCATCCCACACAAACGAATGCTACATATGCGGGTTTCACATGCCACCAACTCCACATTCACAGGCAACTTCAGCGCCACAGCCGTTTTCAGATAGCCCTCAATGCAAAGGCTCTAGACGCAAATATTGGTGTGAGAGCTAATTCAATCAAGGAAACATTCCATGTTGGTAAAGGGCATATTGAAGAAGGATCAGCCGAGTGGTTCCTGTGGGAGAACAACTCCATTTGGCTCACTAACTTTACACACCATCAGGCTTCCAAGCAGCTCTCAAGGAAACTCAGTTTTCACACTCTATGCTTAGTGCCCTTTGAGTGCCTAGGACTGAAATGAAGCTTGGTGAGCATCCCACACAAACGAATGCTCCACATGCGGGTTTCACATGCCACCAACTCCACATTCACAGGCAACTTCAGCGCCACAGCCGTTTTCAGATAGCCCTCAATGCAAAGGCTCTAGACGCAAACATTGTTGTGAGAGCTAATTCAATCAAGGAAACACTGCATGTTGGTGAAGGGCATATTGAAGAAGGATCAGCCGAGTGGTTCTTGTGGGAGAACAACTCCATTTGGCTCACTAACTTCACACACCATAAGGCTTCCAAGCAGCTCTCAAGGAAACTCAGTTTTCACACTCTATGCTTAGTGCCCTTTGAGTGCAATATCTAGGAATGAACGTGGTAGAGCATCCCACACAAACGAATGCTCCACATGCGGGTTTCACATGCCACCAACTCCACATTCTCAGGCAACTTCAGCGCCACAGCCGTTTTCAGATAGCCCTCAATGCAAAGGCTCTAGACGCAAATATTGGTGTGAGAGCTAATTCAATCAGGAAACACAGCATGTTGGTGAAGGGCATATTGAAGAAGGATCAGCTGAGTGGTTCTTGTGGGAGAACAACTCCATTTGGCTCACTAACTTCACACACCATCAGGCTTCCAAGCAGCTCTCAAGGAAACTCAGTTTTCACACTCTATGCTTAGTGCCCTTTGAGTGCATTATCTCAGAAAGAACCTGGTAGAGCATCCCACACAAACGAATGCTCCACATGCGGGTTTCACATGCCACCAACTCCACATTCACAGGCAACTTCAGCGCCACAGCCATTTTCAGTTAGCCCTCAATGCAAAGGATCTAGACACAAATATTGGTGTGAGAGCTAATTCAATCAAGGAAACACAGCATGTTGGTGAAGGGCATATTGAAGAAGGATCAGCCGAGTGGTTCTTGTGGGAGAACAACTCCATTTGGCTCACTAACTTCACACACCATCAGGCTTCCAAGCAGCTCTCAAGGAAACTCAGTTTTCACACTCTATGCTTAGTGTCCTTGGAGTACCTAGGACTGAAATGAAGCTTGGTGAGCATCCCACAAAAACGAATGCTCCACATGCGGGTTTCACATGCCACCAACTCCACATTCTCAGGCAACTTCAGCGCCACAGCCGTTTTCAGATAGCCCTCAATGCAAAGGCTCTAGACGCAAATATTGGTGTGAGAGCTAATTCAATCAAGGAAACATTCCATGTTGGTGAAGGGCATATTGAAGAAGGATCAGCCGAGTGGTTCTTGTGGGAGAACAACTCCATTTGGCTCACTAACTTCACACACCATCAGGCTTCCAAGCAGCTCTCAAGGAAACTCAGTTTTCACACTCTATGCTTAGTGCCCTTTGAGTGCAATATCTAGGAATGAACGTGGTAGAGCATCCCACACAAACGAATGCTCCACATGCGGGTTTCACATGCCACCAACTCCACATTCTCAGGCAACTTCAGCGCCACAGCCGTTTTCAGATAGCCCTCAATGCAAAGGCTCTAGACACAAATATTGGTGTGAGAGCTAATTCAATCAGGAAACACAGCATGTTGGTGAAGGGCATATTGAAGAAGCATCAGCCAAGTGGTTCTTGTGGGAGAACAACTCCATTTGGCTCACTAACTTCACACACCATCAGGCTTCCAAGCAGCTCTCAAGGAAACTCAGTTATCACACTCTATTCTTAGTGCCCTTTGAGTGCATTATCTAGCAATGAACCTGGTAGAGCATCCCACACAAACGAATGCTCCACATGCGGGTTTCACATGCCACCAACTCCACATTCACAGGCAACTTCAGCGCCACAGCCGTTTTCAGATAGCCCTCAATGCAAAGGCTCTAGACGCAAATATTGGTGTGAGAGCTAATTCAATCAATGAAACACTGCATGTTTGTGAAGGGCATATTGAAGAAGGATCAGCCAAGTGGTTCTTGTGGGAGAACAACTCCATTTGGCTCACTAACTTCACACACCATCAGGCTTCCAAGCAGCTCTCAAGGAAACTCAGTTTTCACACTCTATGCTTAGTGCCCTTTGAGTGCCTAGGACTGAAATGAAGCTTGGTGAGCATCCCACACAAACGAATGCTCCACATGCGGGTTTCACATGCCACCAACTCCACATTCACAGGCAACTTCAGCGCCACAGCCGTTTTCAGATAGCCCTCAATGCAAAGGCTCTAGACGCAAATATTGGTGTGAGAGCTAATTCAATCAAGGAAACACTGCATGTTGGTGAAGGGCATATTGAAGAAGGATCAGCCGAGTGGTTCTTTTGGGAGAACAACTCCATTTGGCTCACTAACTTCACACACCATCAGGCTTCCAAGCAGCTCTCAAGGAAACTCAGTTTTCACACTCTATGCTTAGTGCCCTTTCAGTGCAATATCTAGGAATGAACCTGGTAGAGCATCCCACAGAAACGAATGCTACATATGCGGGTTTCACATGCCACCAACTCCACATTCACAGCAACTTCAGCGCCACAGCCGTTTTCAGATAGCCCTCAATGCAAAGGCTCTAGACGCAAATATTGGTGTGAGAGCTAATTCAATCAAGGAAACACTGCATGTTGGTGAAGGGCATATTGAAGAAGGATCAGCCGAGTGGTTCTTGTGGGAGAACAACTCCATTTGGCTCGCTAACTTCACACACCATCAGGCTTCCAAGCAGCTCTCAAGGAAACTCAGTTTTCACACTCTATGCCTAGTGCCCTTTGAGTGCATTATCTAGCAATGAACCTGGTATAGCATCCCACACAAACGAATGCTCCACATGCGGGTTTCACATGACACCAACTCCACATTTTCAGGCAACTTCAGCGCCACAGCCGTTTTCAGATAGCCCTCAATGCAAAGGCTCTAGACGCAAATATTGGTGTGAGAGCTAATTCAATCAAGGAAACATTCCATGTTGGTGAAGGGCATATTGAAGAAGGATCAGCCGAGTGGTTCTTGTGGGAGAACAACTCCATTTGGCTCACTAACTTTACACACCATCAGGCTTCAAAGCAGCTGTCAAGGAAACTCAGTTTTCACACTCTATGCTTAGTGCCCTTTGAGTGCCTAGGACTGAAATGAAGCTTGGTGAGCATCCCACACAAACGAATGCTCTACATGCGCGTTTCACATGCCACCAACTCCACATTCACAGGCAACTTCAGCGCCACAGCCATTTTCAGATAGCCCTCAATGCAAAGGCTCTAGACGCAAACATATTTGTGAGAGCTAATTCAATCAAGGAAACATTCCATGTTGGTGAAGGGCATATTGAAGAAGGATCAGCCGAGTGGTTCTTGTGGGAGAACAACTCCATTTGGCTCACTAACTTCACACACCATCAGGCTTCCAAGCAGCTCTCAAGGAAACTCAGTTTTCACACTCTATGCTTAGTGCCCTTTGAGTGCAATATCTAGGAATGAACGTGGTAGAGCATCCCACACAAACGAATGCTCCACATGCGGGTTTCACATGCCACGAACTCCACATTCTCAGGCAACTTCAGCGCCACAGCCGTTTTCAGATAGCCCTCAATGCAAAGGCTCTAGACACAAATATTGGTGTGAGAGCTAATTCAATCAGGAAACACAGCATGTTGGTGAAGGGCATATTGAAGAAGGATCAGCCAAGTGGTTCTTGTGGGAGAACAACTCCATTTGGCTCACTAACTTCACACACCATCAGGCTTCCAAGCAGCTCTCAAGGAAACTCAGTTATCACACTCTATTCTTAGTGCCCTTTGAGTGCATTATCTAGCAATGAACCTGGTAGAGCATCCCACACAAACGAATGCTCCACATGCGGGTTTCACATGCCACCAACTCCACATTCACAGGCAACTTCAGCGCCACAGCCGTTTTCAGATAGCCCTCAATGCAAAGGCTCTAGACGCAAATATTGGTGTGAGAGCTAATTCAATCAAGGAAACACTGCATGTTGGTGAAGGGCATATTGAAGAAGGATCAGCCGAGTGGTTCTTGTGGGAGAACAACTCCATTTGGCTCGCTAACTTCACACACCATCAGGCTTCCAAGCAGCTCTCAAGGAAACTCAGTTTTCACACTCTATTCTTAGTGCCCTTTGAGTACCTAGGACTGAAATGAAGCTTGGTGAGCATCCCACACAAACGAATGCTACACATGCGGGTTTCACATGCCACCCACTCCACATTCACAGGCAACTTCAGCGCCACAGCCGTTTTCAGATAGCCCTCAATGCAAAGGCTCTAGACGCAAATATTGGTGTGAGAGCTAATTCAATCAAGGAAACACTGCATGTTGGTCAAGGGCATATTGAAGAAGGATCAGCCGAGTGGTTCTTGTGGGAGAACAACTCCATTTGGCTCGCTAACTTCACACACCATCAGGCTTCCAAGCAGCTCTCAAGGAAACTCAGTTTTCACACTCTATGCTTAGTGCCCTTTGAGTACCTAGGACTGAAATGAAGCTTGGTGAGCATCCCACACAAACGAATGCTCCACATGCGGGTTTCACATGCCACCCACTCCACATTCACAGGCAACTTCAGCGCCACAGCCGTTTTCAGATAGCCCTCAATGCAAAGGCTCTAGACGCAAATATTGGTGTGAGAGCTAATTCAATCAAGGAAACACTGCATGTTGGTGAAGGGCATATTGAAGAAGGATCAGCCGAGTGGTTCTTGTGGGAGAACAACTCCATTTGGCTCGCTAACTTCACACACCATCAGCCTTCCAATCAGCTCTCAAGGAAACTCAATTTTCACACTCTATGCTTAGTGCCCTTTGAGTGCATTATCTAGCAATGAACCTGGTAGAGCATCCCACACAAACGAATGCTCCACATGCGAGTTTCACATGCCACCAACTCCACATTCACAGGCAACTTCAGCGCCACAGCCGTTTTCAGATAGCCCTCAATGCAAAGGCTCTAGACACAAATATTGGTGTGAGAGCTAATTCAATCAAGGAAACACTGCATGTTGGTGAAGGGCATATTGAAGAAGGATCAGCCAAGTGGTTCTTGTGGGAGAACAACTCCATTTGGCTCACAAACTTCACTCACCATCAGGCTTCCAAGCAGCTCTCAAGGAAACTCAGTTTTCACACTCTATGCATAGTGCCCTTTGAGTGCCTCGGACTGAAATGAAGCTGGGTGAGTATCTCACACAAACGAATGCACCACATGCGGGTTTCACATGCCACCAACTCCACATTCACAGGCAACTTCAGCGCCACAGCCGTTTTCAGATAGCCCTCAATGCAAAGGCTCTAGACGCAAATATTGGTGTGAGAGCTAATTCAATCAAGGAAACACTGCATGTTGGTGAAGGGCATATTGAAGAAGGATCAGCCGAGTGGTTCTTGTGGGAGAACAACTCCATTTGGCTCGCTAACTTCACACACCATCAGGCTTCCAAGCAGCTCTCAAGGAAACTCAGTTTTCACACTCTATGCTTAGTGCCCTTTGAGTGCCTAGGACTGAAATGAAGCTTGGTGAGCATCCCACACAAACGAATGCTCCACATGCGGGTTTCACATGCCACCAACTCCACATTCACAGGCAACTTCAGCGCCACAGCCGTTTTCAGATAGCCCTCAATGCAAAGGCTCTAGACGCAAATATTGGTGTGAGAGCTAATTCAATCAAGGAAACACTGCATGTTGGTGAAGGGCATATTGAAGAAGGATCAGCCGAGTGGTTCTTTTGGGAGAACAACTCCATTTGGCTCACTAACTTCACACACCATCAGGCTTCCAAGCAGCTCTCAAGGAAACTCAGTTTTCACACTCTATGCTTAGTGCCCTTTCAGTGCAATATCTAGGAATGAACCTGGTAGAGCATCCCACAGAAACGAATGCTACATATGCGGGTTTCACATGCCACCAACTCCACATTCACAGGCAACTTCAGCGCCACAGCCGTTTTCAGATAGCCCTCAATGCAAAGGCTCTAGACGCAAATATTGGTGTGAGAGCTAATTCAATCAAGGAAACACTGCATGTTGGTGAAGGGCATATTGAAGAAGGATCAGCCGAGTGGTTCTTGTGGGAGAACAACTCCATTTGGCTCGCTAACTTCACACACCATCAGGCTTCCAAGCAGCTCTCAAGGAAACTCAGTTTTCACACTCTATGCCTAGTGCCCTTTGAGTGCATTATCTAGCAATGAACCTGGTATAGCATCCCACACAAACGAATGCTCCACATGCGGGTTTCACATGACACCAACTCCACATTCTCAGGCAACTTCAGCGCCACAGCCGTTTTCAGATAGCCCTCAATGCAAAGGCTCTAGACGCAAATATTGGTGTGAGAGCTAATTCAATCAAGGAAACATTCCATGTTGGTGAAGGGCATATTGAAGAAGGATCAGCCGAGTGGTTCTTGTGGGAGAACAACTCCATTTGGCTCACTAACTTTACACACCATCAGGCTTCAAAGCAGCTGTCAAGGAAACTCAGTTTTCACACTCTATGCTTAGTGCCCTTTGAGTGCCTAGGACTGAAATGAAGCTTGGTGAGCATCCCACACAAACGAATGCTCTACATGCGCGTTTCACATGCCACCAACTCCACATTCACAGGCAACTTCAGCGCCACAGCCATTTTCAGATAGCCCTCAATGCAAAGGCTCTAGACGCAAACATATTTGTGAGAGCTAATTCAATCAAGGAAACATTCCATGTTGGTGAAGGGCATATTGAAGAAGGATCAGCCGAGTGGTTCTTGTGGGAGAACAACTCCATTTGGCTCACTAACTTCACACACCATCAGGCTTCCAAGCAGCTCTCAAGGAAACTCAGTTTTCACACTCTATGCTTAGTGCCCTTTGAGTGCAATATCTAGGAATGAACGTGGTAGAGCATCCCACACAAACGAATGCTCCACATGCGGGTTTCACATGCCACGAACTCCACATTCTCAGGCAACTTCAGCGCCACAGCCGTTTTCAGATAGCCCTCAATGCAAAGGCTCTAGACACAAATATTGGTGTGAGAGCTAATTGAATCAGGAAACACAGCATGTTGGTGAAGGGCATATTGAAGAAGGATCAGCCAAGTGGTTCTTGTGGGAGAACAACTCCATTTGGCTCACTAACTTCACACACCATCAGGCTTCCAAGCAGCTCTCAAGGAAACTCAGTTATCACACTCTATTCTTAGTGCCCTTTGAGTGCATTATCTAGCAATGAACCTGGTAGAGCATCCCACACAAACGAATGCTCCACATGCGGGTTTCACATGCCACCAACTCCACATTCACAGGCAACTTCAGCGCCACAGCCGTTTTCAGATAGCCCTCAATGCAAAGGCTCTAGACGCAAATATTGGTGTGAGAGCTAATTCAATCAAGGAAACACTGCATGTTGGTGAAGGGCATATTGAAGAAGGATCAGCCGAGTGGTTCTTGTGGGAGAACAACTCCATTTGGCTCGCTAACTTCACACACCATCAGGCTTCCAAGCAGCTCTCAAGGAAACTCAGTTTTCACACTCTATGCTTAGTGCCCTTTGAGTGCCTAGGACTGAAATGAAGCTTGGTGAGCATCCCACACAAACGAATGCTACACATGCGGGTTTCACATGCCACCCACTCCACATTCACAGGCAACTTCAGCGCCACAGCCGTTTTCAGATAGCCCTCAATGCAAAGGCTCTAGACGCAAATATTGGTGTGAGAGCTAAGCTAATTCAATCAAGGAAACACTGCATGTTGGTCAAGGGCATATTGAAGAAGGATCAGCCGAGTGGTTCTTGTGGGAGAACAACTCCATTTGGCTCGCTAACTTCACACACCATCAGGCTTCCAAGCAGCTCTCAAGGAAACTCAGTTTTTCACACTCTATGCTTAGTGCCCTTTGAGTACCTAGGACTGAAATGAAGCTTGGTGAGCATCCCACACAAACGAATGCTACACATGCGGGTTTCACATGCCACCCACTCCACATTCACAGGCAACTTCAGCGCCACAGCCGTTTTCAGATAGCCCTCAATGCAAAGGCTCTAGACGCAAATATTGGTGTGAGAGCTAATTCAATCAAGGAAACACTGCATGTTGGTGAAGGGGCATATTGAAGAAGGATCAGCCGAGTGGTTCTTGTGGGAGAACAACTCCATTTTGCTCGCTAACTTCACACACCATCAGGCTTCCAATCAGCTCTCAAGGAAACTCAATTTTCACACTCTATGCTTAGTGCCCTTTGAGTGCATTATCTAGCAATGAACCTGGTAGAGCATCCCACACAAACGAATGCTCCACATGCGAGTTTCACATGCCACCAACTCCACATTCACAGGCAACTTCAGCGCCACAGCCGTTTTCAGATAGCCCTCAAAGCAAAGGCTCTAGACACAAATATTGGTGTGAGAGCTAATTCAATCAAGGAAACACTGCATGTTGGTGAAGGGCATATTGAAGAAGGATCAGCCGAGTGGTTCTTGTGGGAGAACAACTCCATTTGGCTCACAAACTTCACTCACCATCAGGCTTCCAAGCAGCTCTCAAGGAAACTCAGTTTTCACACTCTATGCATAGTGCCCTTTGAGTGCCTCGGACTGAAATGAAGCTGGGTGAGTATCTCACACAAACGAATGCACCACATGCGGGTTTCACATGCCACCAACTCCACATTCACAGGCAACTTCAGCGCCACAGCCGTTTTCAGATAGCCCTCAATGCAAAGGCTCTAGACGCAAATATTGGTGTGAGAGCTAATTCAATCAAGGAAACACTGCATGTTGGTGAAGGGCATATTGAAGAAGGATCAGCCGAGTGGTTCTTGTGGGAGAACAACTCCATTTGGCTCGCTAACTTCACACACCATCAGGCTTCCAAGCAGCTCTCAAGGAAACTCAGTTTTCACACTCTATGCTTAGTGCCCTTTGAGTGCATTCTCTAGGAATGAACCTGGTAGAGCATCCCACACAAACGAATGCTCCACATGCGGGTTTCACATGCCACCAACTCCACATTCTCAGGCAACTTCAGCGCCCACAGCCGTTTTCAGATAGCCCTCAATGCAAAGGCTCTAGACGCAAATATTGGTGTGAGAGCTAATTCAATCAAGGATACATTCCATGTTGGTGAAGGGCATATTGAAGAAGGATCAGCCGAGTGGTTCTTGTGGGAGAACAACTCCATTTGGCTCACTAACTTTACACACCATCAGGCTTAGAAGCAGCTCTCAAGGAAACTCAGTTTTCACACTCTATGCTTAGTGCCCTTTGAGTGTCTAGGACTGAAATGAAGCTTGGTGAGCATCCCACACAAACGAATGCTCCACATGCGGATTCCACATGCCACCAACTCTACATTCACAGGCAACTTCAGCGCCACAGCCGTTTTCAGATAGCCCTCAATGCAAAGGCTCTAGACGCAAATATTGGTGTGAGAGCTAATTCAATCAAGGAAACACTGCGCGTTGGTGAAGGGCATATTGAAGAAGGATCAGCTGAGTGGTTCTTGTGGGGAGAACAACTCCATTTGGCTCACTAACTTCACACACCATCAGGCTTCCAAGCAGCTCTCAAGGAAACTCAGTTTTCACACTCTATGCTTAGTGCCCTTTCAGTACAATATCTAGGGAATGAACCTGGTAGAGCATCCCACACAACGAATGCTACATATGCGGGTTTCACGTGCCACCAACTCCACATTCACAGGCAACTTCAGCGCCACAGCCGTTTTCAGATAGCCCTCAATGCAAAGGCTCTAGACGCAAATATTGTGTGAGAGCTAATTCAATCAAGGAAACACTGCATGTTGGTGAAGGGCATATTGAAGAAGGATCAGCCGAGTGGTTCTTGTGGGAGAACAACTCCATTTGGCTCACTAACTTCACACACCATCAGGCTTCCAAGCACCTCTCAAGGAAACTCAGTTTTCACACTCTATGCTTAGTGCCCTTTGAGTGCATTCTCTAGCAATGAACCTGGTAGAGCATCCCACACGAACGAATGCTCCACATGCGGGTTTCACATGACACCAACTCCACATTCAACAGGCAACTTCAGCGCCACAGCCGTTTTCAGATAGCCCTCAATGCAAAGGCTCTAGACACAAATATTGGTGTGAGAGCTAATTCAATCAAGGAAACACTGCATGTTGGTGAAGGGCATATTGAAGAAGTATCAGCCGAGTGGTTCTTGTGGGAGAACAACTCCATTTGGCACACTAACTTCACACACCATCAGGCTTCCAAGCACCTCTCAAGGAAACTCAGTTTTCACACTCTATGCTTAGTGCCCTTTGAGTGCTTTCTCTAGGAATTAACCTGGTAGAGCATCCCACACAAACGAATGCTCCACATGCGGGTTTCACATGCCACCAACTCCACATTCACAGGCAACTTCAGCGCCACAGCCGTTTTCAGATAGCCCTCAATGCAAAGGCTCTAGACGCAAATATTGGTGTGAGAGCTAATTCAATCAAGGAAACATTCCATGTTGGTGAAGGGGCATATTGAAGAAGGATCAGCCGAGTGGTTCTTGTGGGAGAACAACTCCATTTGGCTCACTAACGTCACACACCATCAGGCTTCCAAGCAGCTCTCAAGGAAACTCAGTTTTCACACTCTATGCTTAGTGCCCTTTGAGTGCATTATCTAGCAATGAACCTGGTAGAGCATCCCACACAAACGAATGCTCCACATGCGGGTTTCACATGCCACCAACTCCACATTCTCAGGCAACTTCAGCGCCACAGCCGTTTTCAGATAACCCTCAATGCAAAGGCTCTAGAAGCCAATATTGGAGTGAGAGCTAATTCAATCAAGGAAACATTCCATGTTGGTGAAGGGCATATTGAAGAAGGATCAGCCGAGTGGTTCTTGTGGGAGAACAACTCCATTTGGCTCACTAACTTCACACACCATCAGGCTTCCAAGCAGCTCTCAAGGAAACTCAGTTTTCACACTCTATGCTTAGTGCCCTTTGAGGGCATTCTCTAGGAATTAACGTGGTAGAGCATCCCACACAAACGAATGCTCCACATGCGGGTTTCACATGACACCAACTCCACATTCTCAGGCAACTTCAGCGCCACAGCCGTTTTCAGATAGCCCTCAATGCAAAGGCTCTAGACGCAAATATTGGTGTGAGAGCTAATTCAATCAAGGAAACACTGCATGTTGGTGAAGGGCATATTGAAGAAGGATCAGCCGAGTGGTTCTTGTGGGAGAACAACTCCATTTGGCTCACAAACTTCACTCACCATCAGGCTTCAAAGCAGCTCTCAAGGAAACTCAGTTTTCACACTCTATGCATAGTGCCCTTTGAGTGCCTAGGACCGAAATGAAGCTGGGTGAGTATCTCACACAAACGAATGCACCACATGCGGGTTTCACATGCCACCAACTCCACATTCACAGGCAACTTCAGCGCCACAGCCGTTTTCAGATAGCCCTCAATGCAAAGGCTCTAGACGCAAATATTGGTGTGAGAGCTAATTCAATCAAGGAAACACTGCATGTTGGTGAAGGGCATATTGAAGAAGGATCAGCCGAGTGGTTCTTGTGGGAGAACAACTCCATTTGGCTCGCTAACTTCACACACCATCAGGCTTCCAAGCAGCTCTCAAGGAAACTCAGTTTTCACACTCTATGCTTAGTGCCCTTTGAGTGCATTCTCTAGGAATGAACCTGGTAGAGCATCCCACACAAACGAATGCTCCACATGCGGGTTTCACATGCCACCAACTCCACATTCTCAGGCAACTTCAGCGCCACAGCCGTTTTCAGATAGCCCTCAATGCAAAGGCTCTAGACGCAAATATTGGTGTGAGAGCTAATTCAATCTAGGATACATTCCATGTTGGTGAAGGGCATATTGAAGAAGGATCAGCCGAGTGGTTCTTGTGGGAGAACAACTCCATTTGGCTCACTAACTTTACACACCATCAGGCTTAGAAGCAGCTCTCAAGGAAACTCAGTTTTCACACTCTATGCTTAGTGCCCTTTGAGTGCATTCTCTAGGAATTAACGTGGTAGAGCATCCCACACAAACGAATGCTCCACATGCGGGATTCACATGACACCAACTCCACATTCTCAGGCAACTTCAGTGCCACAGCCGTTATCAGATAGCCCTCAATGCAAAGGCTCTAGACACAAATATTGGTGTGAGAGCTAATTCAATCAAGGAAACATAGCATGTTGGTGAAGGGCATATTGAAGAAGGATCAGCCGAGTGGTTCTTTCCGGAGAACAACTCCATTTGGCTCACTAACTTCACACACCATCAGGCTTCCAAGCAGCTCTCAAGGAAACTCAGTTTTCACACTCTATGCTTAGTGCCCTTTGAGTGCATTATCTAGCAATGAACCTGGTAGAGCATCCCACACAAACGAATGCTCCACATGCGGGTTTCACATGCCACCAACTCTACATTCACAGGCAACTTCAGCGCCACAGCCGTTTTCAGATAGCCCTCAATGCAAAGGCTCTAGACGCAAATATTGGTGTGAGAGCTAATTCAATCAAGGAAACACTGCGCGTTGGTGAAGGGCATATTGAAGAAGGATCACCTGAGTGGTTCTTGTGGGAGAACAACTCCATTTGGCTCACTAACTTCACACACCATCAGGCTTCCAAGCAGCTCTCAAGGAAACTCAGTTTTCACACTCTATGCTTAGTGCCCATTCAGTACAATATCTAGGAATGAACCTGGTAGAGCATCCCACACAACGAATGCTACATATGCGGGTTTCACGTGCCACCAACTCCACATTCACAGGCAACTTCAGCGCCACAGCCGTTTTCAGATAGCCCTCAATGCAAAGGCTCTAGACGCAAATATTGGTGTGAGAGCTAATTCAATCAAGGAAACACTGCATGTTGGTGAAGGGCATATTGAAGAAGGATCAGCCGAGTGGTTCTTGTGGGAGAACAACTCCATTTGGCTCACTAACTTCACACACCATCAGGCTTCCAAGCACCTCTCAAGGAAACTCAGTTTTCACACTCTATGCTTAGTGCCCTTTGAGTGCATTCTCTAGCAATGAACCTGGTAGAGCATCCCACACGAACGAATGCTCCACATGCGGGTTTCACATGACACCAACTCCACATTCACAGGCAACTTCAGCGCCACAGCCGTTTTCAGATAGCCCTCAATGCAAAGGCTCTAGACACAAATATTGGTGTGAGAGCTAATTCAATCAAGGAAACACTGCATGTTGGTGAAGGGCATATTGAAGAAGGATCAGCCGAGTGGTTCTTGTGGGAGAACAACTCCATTTGGCACACTAACTTCACACACCATCAGGCTTCCAAGCACCTCTCAAGGAAACTCAGTTTTCACACTCTATGCTTAGTGCCCTTTGAGTGCATTCTCTAGGAATTAACCTGGTAGAGCATCCCACACAAACGAATGCTCCACATGCGGGTTTCACATGCCACCAACTCCACATTCACAGGCAACTTCAGCGCCACAGCCGTTTTCAGATAGCCCTCAATGCAAAGGCTCTAGACGCAAATATTGGTGTGAGAGCTAATTCAATCAAGGAAACATTCCATGTTGGTGAAGGGCATATTGAAGAAGGATCAGCCGAGTGGTTCTTGTGGGAGAACAACTCCATTTGGCTCACTAACGTCACACACCATCAGGCTTCCAAGCAGCTCTCAAGGAAACTCAGTTTTCACACTCTATGCTTAGTGCCCTTTGAGTGCATTATCTAGCAATGAACCTGGTAGAGCATCCCACACAAACGAATGCTCCACATGCGGGTTTCACATGCCACCAACTCCACATTCTCAGGCAACTTCAGCGCCACAGCCGTTTTCAGATAGCCCTCAATGCAAAGGCTCTAGAAGCCAATATTGGAGTGAGAGCTAATTCAATCAAGGAAACATTCCATGTTGGTGAAGGGCATATTGAAGAAGGATCAGCCGAGTGGTTCTTGTGGGAGAACAACTCCATTTGGCTCACTAACTTCACACACCATCAGGCTTCCAAGCAGCTCTCAAGGAAACTCAGTTTTCACACTCTATGCTTAGTGCCCTTTGAGGGCATTCTCTAGGAATTAACGTGGTAGAGCATCCCACACAAACGAATGCTCCACATGCGGGTTTCACATGACACCAACTCCACATTCTCAGGCAACTTCAGCGCCACAGCCGTTTTCAGATAGCCCTCAATGCAAAGGCTCTAGACGCAAATATTGGTGTGAGAGCTAATTCAATTAGGAAACACAGCATGTTGGTGAAGGGCATATTGAAGAAGGATCAGCCGAGTGGTTCTTGTGGGAGAACAACTCCATTTGGCTCACTAACTTCACACACCATCAGGCTTCCAAGCAGCTCTCAAGGAAACTCAGTTATCACACTCTATTCTTAATGCCCTTTGAGTGCATTATCTAGCAATGAACCTGGTCGAGCATCCCACACAAACGGATGCTCCACATGCGGGTTTCACATGACACCAACTCCACATTCTCAGGCAACTTCAGCGCCACAGCCGTTTTCAGATAGCCCTCAATGCAAAGGCTCTAGACGCAAATATTGGTGTGAGAGCTAATTCAATCAAGGAAACATTCCATGTTGGTGAAGGGCATATTGAAGAAGGATCAGCCGAGTGGTTCTTGTGGGAGAACAACTCCATTTGGCTCACTAGCTTTACACACCATAAGGCTTCCAAGCAGCTCTCAAGGAAACTCAGTTTTCACACTCTATGCTTAGTGCCCTTTGAGTGCCTAGGACTGAAATGAAGCTTGGTGAGCATCCCACACATACGAATGCTCCACATGCGGGTTTCACATGCCACCAACTCCACATTCACAGGCAACTTCAGCCCCACAGCGATTTTCAGATAGCCCTCAATGCAAAGGCTCTAGACGCAAATATTGGTGTGAGAGCTAATTCAATCAAGGAAACACTGCATGTTGGTGAAGGGCATATTGAAGAAGGATCAGCCGAGTGGTTCTTGTGGGAGAACAACTCCATTTGGCTCACTAACTTCACACACCATCAGGCTTCCAAGCAGCTCTCAAGGAAACTCAGTTTTCACACTCTCTGCTTAGTGCCCTTTGAGTGCATTATCTAGGAATGAACCTGGTAGAGCATCCCACACAAACGAATGCTACATATGCGGGTTTCACATGCCACCAACTCCACATTCACAGGCAACTTCAGCGCCACAGCCGTTTTCAGATACCCCTCAATGCAAAGGCTCTAGACGCAAATATTGGTGTGAGAGCTAATTCAATCAAGGAAACACTGCATGTTGGTGAAGGGCATATTGAAGAAGGATCAGCCGAGTGGTTCTTGTGGGAGAACAACTCCATTTGGCTCGCTAACTTCACACACCATCAGGCTTCCAAGCAGCTCTCAAGGAAACTCAGTTTTCACACTCTATGCTTAGTGCCCTTTGAGTGCATTCTCTAGGAATTAACGTGGTAGAGCATCCCACACGAACGAATGCTCCACATGCGGGTTTCACATGACACCAACTCCACATTCTCAGGCAACTTCAGCGCCACAGCCGTTTTCAGATAGCCCTCAATGCAAAGGCTCTAGACGCAAATATTGGTGTGAGAGCTAATTCAATCAGGAAACACAGCATGTTGGTGAAGGGCATATTGAAGAAGGATCAGCCGAGTGGTTCTTGTGGGAGAACAGCTCCATTTGGCTCACTAACTTCACACACCATCAGGCTTCCAAGCAGCTCTCAAGGAAACTCAGTTTTCACACTCTATGCTTAGTGCCCTTTGAGTGCCTAGGACTGAAATGAAGCTTGGTGAGCATCCCACACAAACGAATGCTCCACATGCGGGTTTCACATGCCACCAACTCCACATTCTCAGGCTACTTCAGCGCCACAGCTGTTTTCAGATAGCCCTCAATGCAAAGGCTCTAGACGCAAATATTGGTGTGAGAGCTAATTCAATCAAGGAAACACTGCATGTTGGTGAAGGGCATATTGAAGAAGGATCAGCCGAGTGGTTCTTGTGGGAGAACAACTCCATTTGGCTCACTAGCTTTACACACCATCAGGCTTCCAAGCAGCTCTCAAGGAAACTCAGTTTTCACACTCTATGCTTAGTGCCCTTTGAGTGCAATATCTAGGAATTAACGTGGTAGAGCATCCCACACAAACGAATGCTCCACATGCGGGTTTCACATGCCACCAACTCCACATTCTCAGGCAACTTCAGCGCCACAGCCGTTTTCAGATAGCCCTCAATGCAAAGGCTCTAGACGCAAATATTGGTGTGAGAGCTAATTCAATCAGGAAACACAGCATGTTGGTGAAGGGCATATTGAAGAAGGATCAGCCGAGTGGTTCTTGTGGGAGAACAACTCCATTTGGCTCACTAACTTCACACACCATCAGGCTTCCAAGCAGCTCTCAAGGAAACTCAGTTATCACACTCTATGCTTAGTGCCCTTTGAGTGCATTATCTAGGAAAGAACCTGGTAGAGCATCCCACACAAACGAATGCTCCACATGCGGGTTTCACATGCCACCAACTCCACATTCACAGGCAACTTCAGCGCCACAGCCGTTTTCAGATAGCCCTCAATGCAAAGGATCTAGACACAAATATTGGTGTGAGAGCTAATTCAATCAAGGAAACACTGCATGTTGGTGAAGGGCATATTGAAGAAGGATCAGCCGAGTGGTTCTTGTGGGAGAACAACTCCATTTGGCTCACTAACTTCACACACCATCAGGCTTCCAAGCAGCTCTCAAGGAAACTCAGTTTTCACACTCTATGCTTAGTGCCCTTTGAGTACCTAGGACTGAAATGAAGCTTGGTGAGCATCCCACACAAACGAATGCTCCACATGCGGGTTTCACATGCCACCCACTCCACATTCACAGGCAACTTCAGCGCCACAGCCGTTTTCAGATAGCCCTCAATGCAAAGGCTCTAGACGCAAATATTTGTGTGAGAGCTAATTCAATCAAGGAAACACTGCATGTTGGTGAAGGGCATATTGAAGAAGGATCAGCCGAGTGGTTCTTGTGGGAGAACAACTCCATTTGGCTCACTAACTTCACACACCATCAGGCTTCCAAGCAGCTCTCAAGGAAACTCAGTTTTCACACTCTATGCTTAGTGCCCTTTCAGTGCAATATCTAGGAATGAACGTGGTAGAGCATCCCACACAAACGAATGCTACATATGCGGGTTTCACATGCCACCAACTCCACATTCACAGGCAACTTCAGCGCCACAGCCGTTTTCAGATAGCCCTCAATGCAAAGGCTCTAGACGCAAATATTGGTGTTAGAGCTAATTCAATCAAGGAAACACTGCATGTTGGTGAAGGGCATATTGAAGAAGGATCAGCCGAGTGGTTCTTGTGGGAGAACAACTCCATTTGGCTCGCTAACTTCACACACCATCAGACTTCCAATCAGCTCTCAAGGAAACTCAGTTTTCACACTCTATGCTTAGTGCCCTTTGAGTGCATTATCTAGCATTGAACCTGGTAGAGCATCCCACACAAACGAATGCTCCACATGCGAGTTTCACATGCCACCAACTCCACATTCACAGGCAACTTCAGCGCCACAGCCATTTTCAGATAGCCCTCAATGCAAAGGCTCTAGATGCAAATATTGGTGTGAGAGCTAATTCAATCAAGGAAACACTGCATGTTGGTGAAGGGCATATTGAAGAAGGATCAGCCGAGTGGTTCTTGTGGGAGAACAACTCCATTTGGCTCACTAACTTCACACACCATCAGGCTTCCAAGCAGCTCTCAAGGAAACTCAGTTTTCACACTCTATGCTTAGTGCCCTTTGAGTGCAATATCTAGGAATGAACGTGGTAGAGCATCCCACACAAACGAATGCTCCACATGCGAGTTTCACATGCCACCAACTCCACATTCACAGGCAACTTCAGCGCCACAGCCGTTTTCAGATAGCCCTCATTGCAAAGGCTCTAGACACAAATATTGGTGTGAGAGCTAATTCAATCAAGGTAACACTGCATGTTGGTGAAGGGCATATTGAAGAAGGATCAGCCAAGTGGTTCTTGTGGGAGAACAACTCCATTTGGCTCACAAACTTCACTCACCATCAGGCTTCCAAGCAGCTCTCAAGGAAACTCAGTTTTCACACTCTATGCTTAGTGCCCTTTGAGTGCATTATCTAGGAGTGAACCTGGTAGAGCATCCCACACAAACGAATGCTCCACCTGCGGGTTTCACATGCCACCAACTCCACATTCACAGGCAACTTCAGCGCCACAGCCGTTTTCAGATAGCCCTCAATGCAAAGGCTCTAGACGCAAATATTGGTGTGAGAGCTAATTCAATCAAGGAAACACTGCATGTTGGTGAAGGGCATATTGAAGAAGGATCAGCCGAGTGGTTCTTGTGGGAGAACAACTCCATTTGGCTCACAAACTTCACACACCATCAGGCTTCCAAGCAGCTCTCAAGGAAACTCAGTTTTCACACTCTATGCATAGTGCCCTTTGAGTGCCTAGGACTGAAATGAAGCTTGGTGAGCATCCCACACAAACGAATGCTCCACATGCGGGTTTCACATGACACCAACTCCACATTCACAGGCAACTTCAGCGCCACAGCCGTTTTCAGATAGCCCTCAATGCAAAGGCTCTAGACGCAAATATTGGTGTGAGAGCTAATTCAATCAAGGAAACACTGCATGTTGGTGAAGGGCATATTGAAGAAGGATCAGCTGAGTGGTTCTTGTGGGAGAACAACTCCATTTGGCTCACTAACTTCACACACCATCAGGCTTCCAAGCAGCTCTCAAGGAAACTCAGTTTTCACACTCTATGCTTAGTACCCTTTGAGTGCAATATCTAGGAATGAACGTGGTAGAGCATCCCACACAAACGAATGCTCCACATGCGAGTTTCACATGCCACCAACTCCACATTCTCAGGCAACTTCAGCGCCACAGCCGTTTTCAGATAGCCCTCAATGCAAAGGCTCTAGACACAAATATTGGTTTGAGAGCTAATTCAATCAAGGAAACACTGCATGTTGGTGAAGGGCATATTGAAGAAGGATCAGCCAAGTGGTTCTTGTGGGAGAACAACTCCATTTGGCTCACAAACTTCACTCACCATCAGGCTTCCAAGCAGCTCTCAAGGAAACTCAGTTTTCACACTCTATGCTTAGTGCCCTTTGAGTGCATTATCTAGGAATGAACCTGGTAGAGCATCCCACACAAACGAATGCTACATATGCGGGTTTCACATGCCACCAACTCCACATTCACAGGCAACTTCAGCGCCACAGCCGTTTTCAGATAGCCCTCAATGCAAAGGCTCTAGATGCAAATATTGGTGTGAGAGCTAATTCAATCAAGGAAACACTGCATGTTGGTGAAGGGCATATTGAAGAAGGATCAGCCGAGTGGTTCTTGTGGGAGAACAACTCCATTTGGCTCACAAACTTCACACACCATCAGGCTTCCAAGCAGCTCTCAAGGAAACTCAGTTTTCACACTCTATGCATAGTGCCCTTTGAGTGCCTAGGACTGAAATGAAGCTTGGTGAGCATCCCACACAAACGAATGCTCCACATGCGGGTTTCACATGACACCAACTCCACATTCTCAGGCAACTTCAGCGCCACAGCCGTTTTCAGATAGCCCTCAATGCAAAGGCTCTAGACGCAAATATTGGTGTGAGAGCTAATTCAATCAAGGAAACACTGCATGTTGGTGAAGGGCATATTGAAGAAGGATCAGCCGAGTGGTTCTTGTGGGAGAACAACTCCATTTGGCACACTAAATTCACACACCATCAGGCTTCCAAGCAGCTCTCAAGGAAACTCAGTTTTCACACTCTATGCTTAGTGCTCTTTCAGTGCAATATCTAGGAATGAACCTGGTAGAGCATCCCACACAAACGAATGCTACATATGCGGGTTTCACATGCCACCAACTCCACATTCACAGGCAACTTCAGCGCCACAGCCGTTTTCAGATAGCCCTCAATGCAAAGGCTCTAGACGCAAATATTGGTGTGAGAGCTAATTCAATCAAGGAAACACTGCATGTTGGTGAAGGGCATATTGAAGAAGGATCAGCCGAGTGGTTCTTGTGGGAGAACAACTCCATTTGGCTCGCTAACTTCACACACCATCAGGCTTCCAAGCAGCTCTCAAGGAAACTCAGTTTTCACACTCTATGCTTAGTGCCCTTTGAGTGCATTCTCTAGGAATTAACGTGGTAGAGCATCCCACACGAACGAATGCTCCACATGCGGGTTTCACATGACACCAACTCCACATTCTCAGGCAACTTCAGCGCCACAGCCGTTTTCAGATAGCCCTCAATGCAAAGGCTCTAGACGCAAATATTGGTGTGAGAGCTAATTCAATCAGGAAACACAGCATGTTGGTGAAGGGCATATTGAAGAAGGATCAGCCGAGTGGTTCTTGTGGGAGAACAGCTCCATTTGGCTCACTAACTTCACACACCATCAGGCTTCCAAGCAGCTCTCAAGGAAACTCAGTTTTCACACTCTATGCTTAGTGCCCTTTGAGTGCCTAGGACTGAAATGAAGCTTGGTGAGCATCCCACACAAACGAATGCTCCACATGCGGGTTTCACATGACACCAACTCCACATTCTCAGGCAACTTCAGCATCACAGCCGTTTTCAGATAGCCCTCAATGCAAAGGCTCTAGACGCAAATATTGGTGTGAGAGCTAATTCAATCAAGGAAACACTGCATGTTGGTGAAGGGCATATTGAAGAAGGATCAGCCGAGTGGTTCTTGTGGGAGAACAACTCCATTTGGCACACTAAATTCACACACCATCAGGCTTCCAAGCAGCTCTCAAGGAAACTCAGTTTTCACACTCTATGCTTAGTGCTCTTTCAGTGCAATATCTAGGAATGAACCTGGTAGAGCATCCCACACAAACGAATGCTACATATGCGGGTTTCACATGCCACCAACTCCACATTCACAGGCAACTTCAGCGCCACAGCCGTTTTCAGATAGCCCTCAATGCAAAGGCTCTAGACGCAAATATTGGTGTGAGAGCTAATTCAATCAAGGAAACACTGCATGTTGGTGAAGGGCATATTGAAGAAGGATCAGCCGAGTGGTTCTTGTGGGAGAACAACTCCATTTGGCTCGCTAACTTCACACACCATCAGGCTTCCAAGCAGCTCTCAAGGAAACTCAGTTTTCACACTCTATGCTTAGTGCCCTTTGAGTGCATTCTCTAGGAATTAACGTGGTAGAGCATCCCACACGAACGAATGCTCCACATGCGGGTTTCACATGACACCAACTCCACATTCTCAGGCAACTTCAGCGCCACAGCCGTTTTCAGATAGCCCTCAATGCAAAGGCTCTAGACGCAAATATTGGTGTGAGAGCTAATTCAATCAGGAAACACAGCATGTTGGTGAAGGGCATATTGAAGAAGGATCAGCCGAGTGGTTCTTGTGGGAGAACAGCTCCATTTGGCTCACTAACTTCACACACCATCAGGCTTCCAAGCAGCTCTCAAGGAAACTCAGTTTTCACACTCTATGCTTAGTGCCCTTTGAGTGCCTAGGACTGAAATGAAGCTTGGGGAGCATCCCACACAAACGAATGCTCCACATGCGGGTTTCACATGCCACCAACTCCACATTCTCAGGCTACTTCAGTGCCACAGCCGTTTTCAGATAGCCCTCAATGCAAAGGCTCTAGACGCAAATATTGGTGTGAGAGCTAATTCAATCAAGGAAACACTGCATGTTGGTGAAGGGCATATTGAAGAAGGATCAGCCGAGTGGTTCTTGTGGGAGAACAACTCCATTTGGCTCACTAACTTCACACACAATCAGGCTTCCAAGCAGCTCTCAAGGAAACTCAGTTTTCACACTCTATGCTTAGTGCCCTTTGAGTACCTAGGACTGAAATGAAGCTTGGTGAGCATCCCACACAAACGAATGCTCCACATGCGGGTTTCACATGCCACCCACTCCACATTCACAGGCAACTTCAGCGCCACAGCCGTTTTCAGATAGCCCTCAATGCAAAGGCTCTAGACGCAAATATTGGTGTGAGAGCTAATTCAATCAAGGAAACACTGCATGTTGGTGAAGGGCATATTGAAGATGGATCAGCCGAGTGGTTCTTGTGGGAGAACAACTCCATTTGGCTCACTAACTTCACACACCATCAGGCTTCCAAGCAGCTCTCAAGGAAACTCAGTTTTCACACTCTATGCTTAGTGCCCTTTCAGTGCAATATCTAGGAATGAACGTGGTAGAGCATCCCACACAAACGAATGCTCCACATGCGAGTTTCACATGCCACCAACTCCACATTCACAGGCAACTTCAGCGCCACAGCCGTTTTCAGATAGCCCTCAATGCAAAGGCTCTAGACACAAATATTGGTGTGAGAGCTAATTCAATCAAGGAAACACTGCCTGTTGGTGAACGGCATATTGAAGAAGGATCAGCCAAGTGGTTCTTGTGGGAGAACAACTCCATTTGGCTCACAAACTTCACTCACCATCAGGCTTCCAAGCAGCTCTCAAGGAAACTCAGTTTTCACACTCTATGCTTAGTGCCCTTTGAGTGCATTATCTAGGAATGAACCTGGTAGAGCATCCCACACAAACGAATGCTCCACATGCGAGTTTCACATGCCACCAACTCCACATTCACAGGCAACTTCAGCGCCACAGCCGTTTTCAGATAGCCCTCAATGCAAAGGCTCTAGACGCAAATATTGGTGTTAGAGCTAATTCAATCAAGGAAACACTGCATGTTGTTGAAGGGCATATTGAAGAAGGATCAGCCGAGTGGTTCTTGTGGGAGAACAACTCCATTTGGCTCGCTAACTTCACACACCATCAGACTTCCAATCAGCTCTCAAGGAAACTCAGTTTTCACACTCTATGCTTAGTGCCCTTTGAGTGCATTATCTAGCAATGAACCTGGTAGAGCATCCCACACAAACGAATGCTCCACATGCGAGTTTCACATGCCACCAACTCCACATTCACAGGCAACTTCAGCGCCACAGCCGTTTTCAGATAGCCCTCAATGCAAAGGCTCTAGATGCAAATATTGGTGTGAGAGCTAATTCAATCAAGGAAACACTGCATGTTGGTGAAGGGCATATTGAAGAAGGATCAGCCGAGTGGTTCTTGTGGGAGAACAACTCCATTTGGCTCGCTAACTTCACACACCATCAGGCTTCCAAGCAGCTCTCAAGGAAACTCAGTTTTCACACTCTATGCTTAGTGCCCTTTGAGTGCATTCTCTAGGAATTAACGTGGTAGAGCATCCCACACGAACGAATGCTCCACATGCGGGTTTCACATGACACCAACTCCACATTCTCAGGCAACTTCAGCGCCACAGCCGTTTTCAGATAGCCCTCAATGCAAAGGCTCTAGACGCAAATATTGGTGTGAGAGCTAATTCAATCAGGAAACACAGCATGTTGGTGAAGGGCATATTGAAGAAGGATCAGCCGAGTGGTTCTTGTGGGAGAACAGCTCCATTTGGCTCGCTAACTTCACACACCATCAGGCTTCCAAGCAGCTCTCAAGGAAACTCAGTTTTCACACTCTATGCTTAGTGCCCTTTGAGTGCCTAGGACTGAAATGAAGCTTGGGGAGCATCCCACACAAACGAATGCTCCACATGCGGGTTTCACATGCCACCAACTCCACATTCTCAGGCTACTTCAGCGCCACAGCCGTTTTCAGATAGCCCTCAATGCAAAGGCTCTAGACGCAAATATTGGTGTGAGAGCTAATTCAATCAAGGAAACACTGCATGTTGGTGAAGGGCATATTGAAGAAGGATCAGCCGAGTGGTTCTTGTGGGAGAACAACTCCATTTGGCTCACTAACTTCACACACAATCAGGCTTCCAAGCAGCTCTCAAGGAAACTCAGTTTTCACACTCTATGCTTAGTGCCCTTTGAGTACCTAGGACTGAAATGAAGCTTGGTGAGCATCCCACACAAACGAATGCTCCACATGCGGGTTTCACATGCCACCCACTCCACATTCACAGGCAACTTCAGCGCCACAGCCGTTTTCAGATAGCCCTCAATGCAAAGGCTCTAGACGCAAATATTGGTGTGAGAGCTAATTCAATCAAGGAAACACTGCATGTTGGTGAAGGGCATATTGAAGATGGATCAGCCGAGTGGTTCTTGTGGGAGAACAACTCCATTTGGCTCACTAACTTCACACACCATCAGGCTTCCAAGCAGCTCTCAAGGAAACTCAGTTTTCACACTCTATGCTTAGTGCCCTTTCAGTGCAATATCTAGGAATGAACGTGGTAGAGCATCCCACACAAACGAATGCTCCACATGCGGGTTTCACATGCCACCAACTCCACATTCACAGGCAACTTCAGCGCCACAGCCATTTTCAGATAGCCCTCAATGCAAAGGCTCTAGACACAAATATTGGTGTGAGAGCTAATTCAATCAAGGAAACACTGCCTGTTGGTGAAGGGCATATTGAAGAAGGATCAGCCAAGTGGTTCTTGTGGGAGAACAACTCCATTTGGCTCACAAACTTCACTCACCATCAGGCTTCCAAGCAGCTCTCAAGGAAACTCAGTTTTCACACTCTATGCTTAGTGCCCTTTGAGTGCATTATCTAGGAATGAACCTGGTAGAGCATCCCACACAAACGAATGCTCCACATGCGAGTTTCACATGCCACCAACTCCACATTCACAGGCAACTTCAGCGCCACAGCCGTTTTCAGATAGCCCTCAATGCAAAGGCTCTAGACGCAAATATTGGTGTTAGAGCTAATTCAATCAAGGAAACACTGCATGTTGTTGAAGGGCATATTGAAGAAGGATCAGCCGAGTGGTTCTTGTGGGAGAACAACTCCATTTGGCTCGCTAACTTCACACACCATCAGACTTCCAATCAGCTCTCAAGGAAACTCAGTTTTCACACTCTATGCTTAGTGCCCTTTGAGTGCATTATCTAGCAATGAACCTGGTAGAGCATCCCACACAAACGAATGCTCCACATGCGAGTTTCACATGCCACCAACTCCACATTCACAGGCAACTTCAGCGCCACAGCCGTTTTCAGATAGCCCTCAATGCAAAGGCTCTAGATGCAAATATTGGTGTGAGAGCTAATTCAATCAAGGAAACACTGCATGTTGGTGAAGGGCATATTGAAGAAGGATCAGCCGAGTGGTTCTTGTGGGAGAACAACTCCATTTGGCTCACTAACTTCACACACCATCAGGCTTCCAAGCAGCTCTCAAGGAAACTCAGTTTTCACACTCTATGCATAGTGCCCTTTGAGTGCCTAGGACTGAAATGAAGCTTGGTGAGCATCCCACACAAACGAATGCTCCACATGCGGGTTTCACATGACACCAACTCCACATTCTCAGGCAACTTCAGCGCCACAGCCGTTTTCAGATAGCCCTCAATGCAAAGGCTCTAGACGCAAATATTGGTGTGAGAGCTAATTCAATCAAGGAAACACTGCATGTTGGTGAAGGGCATATTGAAGAAGGATCAGCCGAGTGGTTCTTGTGGGAGAACAACTCCATTTGGCTCACTAAATTCACACACCATCAGGCTTCCAAGCAGCTCTCAAGGAAACTCAGTTTTCACACTCTATGCTTAGTGCTCTTTCAGTGCAATATCTAGGAATGAACCTGGTAGAGCATCCCACACAAACGAATGCTACATATGCGGGTTTCACATGCCACCAACTCCACATTCACAGGCAACTCCAGCGCCACAGCCGTTTTCAGATAGCCCTCAATGCAAAGGCTCTAGACACAAATATTGGTGTGAGAGCTAATTCAATCAAGGAAACACTGCATGTTGGTGAAGGGCATATTGAAGAAGGATCAGCCAAGTGGTTCTTGTGGGAGAACAACTCCATTTGGCTCGCTAACTTCACACACCATCAGGCTTCCAAGCAGCTCTCAAGGAAACTCAGTTTTCACACTCTATGCCTAGTGCCCTTTGAGTGCATTTTCTAGGAATTAACGTGGTAGAGCATCCCACACAAACGAATGCTCCACATGCGGGTTTCACATGCCACCAACTCCACATTCACAGGCAACTTCAGCGCCACAGCCGTTTTCAGATAGCCCTCAATGCAAAGGCTCTAGACACAAATATTGGTGTGAGAGCTAATTCAATCAAGGAAACACTGCATGTTGGTGAAGGGCATATTGAAGAAGGATCAGCCGAGTGGTTCTTGTGGGAGAACAACTCCATTTGGCTCACTAACTTCACACACCATCAGGTTTCCAAGCAGCTCTCAAGGAAACTCAGTTTTCACACTCTATGCTTAGTGCCCTTTGAGTGCCTAGGACTGAAATGAAGCTTGGTGAGCATCCCACACAAACGAATGCTCCACATGCGGGTTTCACATGCCACCAACTCCACATTCACAGGCAACTTCAGCGCCACAGCCGTTTTCAGATAGCCCTCAATGCAAAGGCTCTAGACGCAAATATTGGTGTGAGAGCTAATTCAATCAAGGAAACACTGCATGTTGGTGAAGGGCATATTGAAGAAGGATCAGCCGAGTGGTTCTTGTGGGAGAACAACTTCATTTGGCTCGCTAACTTCACACACTATCAGGCTTCCAAGCAGCTCTCAAGGAAACTCAGTTTTCACACTCTATGCTTAGTGCCCTTTGAGTGCATTATCTAGGAATGAACCTGTCAGAGCATCACACACAAACGAATGCTCCACATGCGGGTTTCACATGACACCAACTCCACATTCTCAGGCAACTTCAGCGCCACAGCCGTTTTCAGATAGCCCTCAATGCAAAGGCTCTAGACGCAAATATTGGTGTGAGAGCTAATTCAATCAGCAAACACAGCATGTTGGTGAAGGGCATATTGAAGAAGGATCAGCCGAGTGGTTCTTGTGGGACAACAGCTCCATTTGGCTCACTAACTTCACACACCATCAGGCTTCCAAGCAGCTCTCAAGGAAACTCAGTTTTCACACTCTATGCTTAGTGCCCTTTGAGTGCCTAGGACTGAAATGAAGCTTGGTGAGCATCCCACACAAACGAATGCTCCACGTGCGGGTTTCACATGCCACCAACTCCACATTCTCAGGCTACTTCAGCGCCACAGACGTTTTCAGATAGCCCTCAATGCAAAGGCTCTAGACGCAAATATTGGTGTGAGAGCTAATTCAATCAAGGAAACACTGCCTGTTGGTGAAGGGCATATTGAAGAAGAATCAGCCAAGTGGTTCTTGTGGGAGAACAACTCCATTTGGCTCGCTAACTTCACAAACCATCAGGCTTCCAAGCAGTTCTCAAGGAAACTCAGTTTTCACACTCTATGCTTAGCGCCCTTTGAGTGCATTATCTAGGAATGAACCTGGTAGAGCACCCCACACAAACCAATGCTCCACATGCGGGTTTCACATGCCACCAACTCGACATTCACTGGCAACTTCAGCGCCACAGCCGATTTCAGATAGCCCTCAATAAAAAGGCTCTAGACGCAAATAATGGTGTGAGAGCTAATTCAATCAAGGAAACACTGCATGTTGGTGAAGGGCATATTGAAGAAGGATCAGCCGAGTGGTTCTTGTGGGAGAACAACTCCATTTGGCTCACTAACTTCACACACCATCAGGCTTCCAAGCAGCTCTCAAGGAAACTCAGTTTTCACACTCTATGCTTAGTGCCCTTTGAGTGCCTAGGACTGAAATGAAGCTTGGTGAGCATCCCACACAAACGAATGCTCCACATGCGGGTTTCACATGACACCAACTCCACATTCACAGGCAACTTCAGCGCCACAGCCGTTTTCAGATAGCCCTCAATGCCAAGGCTCTAGACACAAATATTGGTGTGAGAGCTAATTCAATCAAGGAAACACTGCATGTTGGTGAAGGGCATATTGAAGAAGTATCAGCCGAGTGGTTCTTGTGGGAGAACAACTCCATTTGGCTCGCTAACTTCACACACCATCAGGCTTCCAAGCAGCTCTCAAGGAAACTCAGTTTTCACACTGTATGCTTAGTGCCATTTGAGTGCATTATCTAGCAATGAACCTGGTAGAGCATCCCACACAAACGAATGCTCCACATGCGGGTTTCACATGCCACCAACTTCACATTCTCAGGCAACTTCAGCGCCACAGCCATTTTCAGATAGCCCTCAATGCAAAGGCTCTAGACACAAATATTGGTGTGAGAGCTAATTCAATCAAGGAAACATTCCATGTTGGTGAAGGGCATATTGAAGAAGGATCAGCCGAGTGGTTCTTGTGGGAGAACAACTCCATTTGGCTCACTACCTTTACACACCATCAGGCTTCCAAGCAGCTCTCAAGTAAACTCAGCTTTCACACTCTATGCTTAGTGCCCTTTGAGTGCCTAGGACTAAAATGAAGCTTGGTGAGCATCCCACACAAACGAATGCTCCACATGCGGGTTTCACATGCCACCAACTCCACATTCACAGGCAACTTCAGCGCCACAGCCGTTTTCAGATAGCCCTCAATGCAAAGGCTCTAGACACAAATATTGGTGTGAGAGCTAATTCAATCAAGGAAACACTGCATGTTGGTGAAGGGCATATTGAAGAAGGATCAGCCGAGTGGTTCTTGTGGGAGAACAACTCCATTTGGCTCACTAACTTCACACACCATCAGGCTTCCAAGCAGCTCTCAAGGAAACTCAGTTTTCACACTCTATGCTTAGTGCCCTTTCTGTGCAATATCTAGCAATGAACCTGGTAGAGCATCCCACACAAACGAATGCTCCACATGTGAGTTTCACATGCCACCAACTCCACATTCACAGGCAACTTCAGCGCCACAGCCATTTTCAGATAGCCCTCAATGCAAAGGCTCTAGATGCAAATATTGGTGTGAGAGCTAATTCAATCAAGGAAACACTGCATGTTGGTGAAGGGCATATTGAAGAAGGATCAGCCGAGTGGTTCTTGTGGGAGAACAACTCCATTTGGCTCACTAACTTCACACACCATCAGGCTTCCAAGCAGCTCTCAAGGAAACTCAGTTTTCACACTCTATGCTTAGTGCCCTTTGAGTGCCTAGGACTGAAATGAAGCTTGGTGAGCATCCCACACAAACGAATGCTCCACATGCGGGTTTCACATGCCACCAACTCCACATTCTCAGGCTACTTCAGCGCCACAGACGTTTTCAGATAGCTCTCAATGCAAAGGCTCTAGACGCAAATATTGGTGTTAGAGCTAATTCAATCAAGGAAACACTGCATGTTGGTGAAGGGCATATTGAAGAAGGATCAGCCGAGTGGTTCTTGTGGGAGAACAACTCCATTTGGCTCACTAACTTCACACACCATCAGGCTTCCAATGAGCTCTCAAGGAAACTCAGTTTTCACACTCTATGCTTAGTGCCCTTTCAGTGCAATATCTAGGAATGAACCTGGTAGAGCATCCCACACAAACAAATGCTACATATGCGAGTTTCACATGCCACCAACTCCACATTCACAGGCAACTTCAGCGCCACAGCCGTTTTCAGATAGCCCTCAATGCAAAGGCTCTAGACGCAAATATTGGTGTTAGAGCTAATTCAATCAAGGAAACACTGCATGTTGGTGAAGGGCATATTGAAGAAGGATCAGCCGAGTGGTTCTTGTGGGAGAACAACTCCATTTGGCTCACTAACTTCACACACCATCAGGCTTCCAATGAGCTCTCAAGGAAACTCAGTTTTCACACTCTATGCTTAGTGCCCTTTGAGTGCCTAGGACTGAAATGAATCTTGGTGAGTATCTCACACAAACCAATGCTCCACATGCGGGTTTCACATGCCACCAACTCCACATTCACAGGCAACTTCAGCACCACAGCCGTTTTCAGATAGCCCTCAATGCAAAGGCTCTAGACACAAATATTGGTGTGAGAGCTAATTCAATCAAGGAAACACTGCATGTTGGTGAAGGGCATATTGAAGAAGGATCAGCCGAGTGGTTCTTGTGGGAGAACAACTCCATTTGGCTCACTAACTTCACACACCATCAGGTTTCCAAGCAGCTCTCAAGGAAACTCAGTTTTCACACTCTATGCTTAGTGCCCTTTGAGTGCCTAGGACTGAAATGAAGCTTGGTGAGCATCCCACACAAACGAATGCTCCACATGCGGGTTTCACATGCCACCAACTCCACATTCACAGGCAACTTCAGCGCCACAGCCGTTTTCAGATAGCCCTCAATGCAAAGGCTCTAGACGCAAATATTGGTGTGAGAGCTAATTCAATCAAGGAAACACTGCATGTTGGTGAAGGGCATATTGAAGAAGGATCAGCCGAGTGGTTCTTGTGGGAGAACAACTTCATTTAGCTCGCTAACTTCACACACTATCAGGCTTCCAAGCAGCTCTCAAGGAAACTCAGTTTTCACACTCTATGCTTAGTGCCCTTTGAGTGCATTATCTAGGAATGAACCTGTCAGAGCATCACACACAAACGAATGCTCCACATGCGGATTTCACATGACACCAACTCCACATTCTCAGGCTACTTCAGCGCCACAGCCGTTTTCAGATAGCCCTCAATGCAAAGGCTCTAAACGCAAATATTGGTGTGAGAGCTAATTCAATCAGCAAACACAGCATGTTGGTGAAGGGCATATTGAAGAAGGATCAGCCGAGTGGTTCTTGTGGGACAACAGCTCCATTTGGCTCACTAACTTCACACACCATCAGGCTTCCAAGCAGTTCTCAAGGAAACTCAGTTTTCACACTCTATGCTTAGCGCCCTTTGAGTGCATTATCTAGGAATGAACCTGGTAGAGCACCCCACACAAACCAATGCTCCACATGCGGGTTTCACATGCCACCAACTCGACATTCACTGGCAACTTCAGCGCCACAGCCGATTTCAGATAGCCCTCAATGCAAAGGCTCTAGACGCAAATAATGGTGTGAGAGCTAATTCAATCAAGGAAACACTGCATGTTGGTGAAGGGCATATTGAAGAAGGATCAGCCGAGTGGTTCTTGTGGGAGAACAACTCCATTTGGCTCACTAACTTCACTCACCATCAGGCTTCCAAGCAGCTCTCAAGGAAACTCAGTTTTCACACTCTATGCTTAGTGCCCTTTGAGTGCATTATCTAGGAATGAATCTAGTAGAGCATCCCACACAAACGAATGCTCCACATGCGGGATTGACATGCCACCAACTCCACATTCACAGGCAACTTCAGCACCACAGCCGTTTTCAGATAGCCCTCAATGCAAAGGCTCTAGACGCAAATATTGGTGTGAGAGCTAATTCAATCAAGGAAACACTGCATGTTGGTGAAGGACATATTGAAGAAGGATCAGCCGAGTGGTTCTTGTGGGAGAACAACTCCATTTGGCTCACTACCTTTACACACCATCAGGCTTCCAAGCAGCTCTCAAGTAAACTCAGCTTTCACACTCTATGCTTAGTGCCCTTTGAGTGCCTAGGACTGAAATGAAGCTTGGTGAGCATCCCACACAAACGAATGCTCCACATGCGGGTTTCACATGCCACCAACTCCACATTCTCAGGCAACTTCAGTGCCACAGCCGTTTTCAGATAGCCCTCAATGCAAAGGCTCTAGACACAAATATTGGTGTTAGAGCTAATTCAATCAAGGAAACACTGCATGTTGGTGAAGGGCATATTGAAGAAGGATCAGCCGAGTGGTTCTTGTGGGAGAACAACTCCATTTGGCTCGCTAACTTCACACACCATCAGGCTTCCAAGCAGCTCTCAAGGAAACTCAGTTTTCATACTCTATGCTTAGTGCCCTTTGAGTGCCTAGGACTGAAATGAAGCTTGGTGAGCATCCCACACAAACGAATGCTCCACATGCGGGTTTCACATGCCACCAACTCCACATTCTCAGGCTACTTCAGCGCCACAGACGTTTTCAGATAGCTCTCAATGCAAAGGCTCTAGACGCAAATATTGGTGTGAGAGCTAATTCAATCAAGGAAACACTGCATGTTGGTGAAGGGCATATTGAAGAAGGATCAGCCGAGTGGTTCTTGTGGGAGAACAACTCCATTTGGCTCGCTAACTTCACACACCATCAGGCTTCCAAGCACCTCTCAAGGAAACTCAGTTTTCACACTGTATGCTTAGTGCCATTTGAGTGCATTATCTAGCAATGAACCTGGTAGAGCATCCCACACAAACGAATGCTCCACATGCGGGTTTCACATGCCACCAACTTCACATTCTCAGACAACTTCAGCGCCACAGCCGTTTTCAGATAGCCCTCAATGCAAAGGCTCTAGACACAAATAA
>NW_026701660.1:0-5000 GCF_030435755.1 Ochotona princeps
TTTGAGTGACAGAAGTACACGCACAGGTTAATAACACGCGTTCACATAGTTAAGGTGATGGATGGAAGAGTGAATCAATAATGCCGATGGAAAGGCCACATCAGAAGGGAGCCGTTCCTGAGAACCACTCATGGTCTGCCCCATGCGAGTCAGAAAGCAGCGGCCAGATCCCACTTTGCACTTCCAGAGCGAGCGAAGGGGAGTGACCGACTGTGGCTGACCTTTGCCCCAGTCGGAGAGGCAGATCCTTTCACTGACAAACGCCTGAGGGCAGGTATGGCTCTGGGTGGAGCGGAGAGAAAGTGAAGCCTTTGGCAGACAACGGGACTTTGAACCAACCATTTGCATTTCAATGAAGGCAATGAATGAGGCCTCTTGGAATTGAATGAGAGGTTGCGTCCCTCAAGCCAGTGGCTTCCGAAACGAAGGCTGCTGCTTTCTTGGGGCACACCCCCCCCACACACACACACAGAGGCTCATTCTGACGAGGAGGCGGGGTGCGGGTGCCCTGCCTGCCCCATGCTTCTCCTTACATGTCCCTGGACCCTGGACCCTGGCTCTGGCTCTAGCTCTGGCCTGGGAAAGGAGATGTGGATTGGGGAGGTGACTTGCAAGACGTACACACAAGACCCACCCACCATCAGTGAAACACAGCTTCTCTCCCTCCTTCCTTCCCTGGGGCTTGTGGGGGAGGGGAGGTTGGTATCAGGCAGGGAGGCACTTTTTGTTTTGGCTTGGCTTTTCTCCTCTTGGGTGTCACTGGTGCACCCCAGCGTATTCCATCACCAAGCCACTTTCCGATGTGTTTCGCTTCCCTCACAGTGGTTCATTAGCCAGCACCCACTGATAGGAGAGGACTGCTTTTTACTTGACAGCATCCTAGTGCAGGGATCAAAGGGGTCAGAGAAAGTAGAGAGAGCAAAGGAAAAAGGAAAAAGTTGGGTTGTTCGGGACTCCTTAGAGAAGAATTCATGTTGTGCCACCCACGTGTGCGAAGATTTGTCAAAGTCCCCCCCCCCCATGCCCCTTTCCTCCTTCCCCCCCCCCCCCCCCCCGCTCAACCACCACCAAGCCATCACTCAGCAGGCTGGCTTCCAAGTAAATCAAATACATGCTTTAAGTGTTTGTTTTCTCTCACCTGACTCAGCACAATCGCACTCAGGGTTGCGGTGTAGCGACCAAATGTTGCCACCTGGTTGCCCAATTACTGCACCCTTAGGAATATTTAGTGGATTTCAACAACCTGGTGTTGAATGCCTTCTTTTTTTTTCTCTCTCTCCACTCCACTGAAGGCAAAATAAGATTTCCACCACCACCACCACCACCACCACCACCACCACCACCACCACCACCCCAACAGTGTGGAACATTGAAGTGGGCAGAAAACTAGTTACATTTTCCTTTAATGTGAACACCACATTTTAAGACTCTTGTATTTATTCATTTGCAAGTCAATCATGGGAGAGAGAGAGAGGAAGAGAGAGAGAGAGAGATTTGTGAGCAAGTTTGTTTGGAGCGGGGAAGGGGGGAGCGGGTGTGTCAGAGGAGATGGGAGGAAAGAAGAGAGAGGACGAGAGAGGAGAGAGGAAGAGAGAGGGGCAAGGACGAGCAAAACAGCGAGCTCTTTGAAGAGATTCTTCCACCCACAAGTTCCTTCCCTTTTCTCTTTGTCGCTGTGTCCTTCCAATAAGCAGACATAGATGACACAGGATGGTGAGAGCTAGAGAGCGAGCGAGCGAGCCAAAAATGTGGAAACCGCGGTTCCACCAGCACCGTGACAACATTGCCGGTTTTTCTTTATTTAAAAAAAAAAATGGAGAGAGAGAGAGAGAGAGAGAGAGAGAGAGAGAGAGAGAGAGAGAGAGAGAGGAATCTTCCACCACTTCGCCAGTCAGTTCAGAACTTTTCCCCCCAAATGCAGGCCTTAGAGAACTCAGAAGTTGGTGAACAGAAAGTATGGAATCCTGGTTCTCAGCGCTACACAACTCTGTTTAGGATACAAACAGGTTTTTCAACAGCTTTGGCCTCAAACCTGTGTGTGTGTGTGTGTGTGTGTGTGTGAGAGAGAGAGAGAGAGAGAGAGAGAGAACTAAGCGTTTCTGACAAAACGTGCGCAGAACCTCAACAGCAACAACTAAACCCATATGCCTCGGAGCCCCATCCAGAGGTGTTTACATGGCATTTTGACAAGATATTGAGCCAAAGCTCAGAGAGAGAATTGAGGAGAAAATAAATAAATAAATAAATAAATGGTGAAATCACGAATGTAAATTCGAATGATCTGTATTCCGGGAGTGAGTGAGTGAGTGGAATTTACCGACACCGTGTCAGGATAGACAATGTGTCCGGACAGACAACGATGGAGAGTGGTGGTGGTGGTGGTGGGGGGGGGGAAGAGATGTCATTTCCAGTGTTTTCTAACCTAAGGGAAACTTGTAGGAAAAGTAGCATGCTCCGCACCACGGTCATGAGAGCCTTGTAGGCGCACGTGCTAAACTCCACACACATGATTTCCATCACCTTCGATTCAATGTGCACCTAGATCGAGGGGTTTCCCAGACACTAGAGCGCTCTTTGCAGACTCTGGGTTTGGTGGGCATGGTGGCACGACAGCGGCAGTGGCAGTGGCACTGAAGTCCAGGCCGCTCTAGGTAGGTCTGAAAAGACGTCCCTCTCTCCGTTCCAGCAGAAGCTGGCCCAAGGGCTTGGGACCCCGCCCACAGCACAGGCAGCCAGTGGTGGGTATCTACGTGTAGGTGGTCGTCTCGCCATCAGGAGGTAGAGAAATCTCTGCCACGCCGTCCCTCCCTCCCTCCCTCCCTCCCTCCCTCCCTCCCTCCCTCCCTACAACCCCCCCTCCCGTCCCGCAAGGCTAACTAAGCAAGATCCCAGGCTACCAAGGAGAAGCAGGAGGGACTCTCCCCAGAGTCGGCCCGGGGTGAAGGGCAGTCCAGTCATGTGGTGGATGGGAGAGGGAAGAAGAGGGGCCCGGCATGGCTTGCTCTCAAAGCCGTCATTGGGCCAGTTGAGTCCCTAAAAGCACACCAAGCCACCCACCGCCATCCAGCCAGGCAGCCAGCCAGCCAGCCAGCCAGCATCCGCACACGCACCCACCCGGATGGCACACTGTTTTTGTATTTGTGTGTGCGCGCGCGCGCGCGCGCCCGCCTGGCTTCACTCAATGTTTCACCAAATCATCAGGCTCAAGCAGAAGTTAGTGGCTCAGGGGAAAACTTTATTGAACGGGGCACATAGTGGAAGTAGATGGTGGCAGGAAGGTCAGGCTTCCACCATCGCAGCAGCAAGGCAGACATCGGCAGGGGCATTCGGGGAGCAGAAACAGAAACGTGGGTGCTGTTGGGTGTGTCGGGGGTGATGGGGCGTACCACTGGGGGCAGGGTGGGTCCTTCCGGCGGCGGGGGCGGCAGCAGCGGGGAAGACACGTCCTCTTCATCCACCTCTTGTTCCCAATGAGGTCCTCGCTCCCTCCCTCTTCATCTACCTACGCACAGCAGCCGCTTTTCCCTGAAAAACCAAAAGGAACCCAAGAAACAAGCAGTGAGCGCCAGCCAGAGTTGTTAGCTTACGATCGATCCTTGTGTCCATTCATCCCACGTGTGCCCGGTCAGCTCCTGTTCCATCCCAGCACCTCTATTTTTTTGTTTCGTGTGTGTGTGTGTGTGTGTGTGTGTGTGTGTGTGTGTGTGTGTGGCAAAGCACGGGTCGCCGAATCATTCCTCCCTCCCCCCCCGGCCCCGGCCCCCCCACCCCCGTTTTGCCTGGATATGTTTTCTGCACTTGATCTTAGCCAAAAGGCCGAGAAGCGATTGGATATCTGTTCTAGTCTAGGACGCAACGCAGCACACCTGAGCATCTTGGTGGGGCCAGCAGAGGCAGGTCATCACTGAACGTTGAGCCCAGCTTCCCCTGCTGGAACGAGTGTTTCTTTCTTTCTTTCTTTCTTTCTGGAGCAAAGGGAAAAATAAATGCATAAGGCCAAGAAAAAATGAAATTTACAGTTTAAACGGTTTTTAGAAAGACTCCCCAAGAGGAAGGAAGGAAGGAAGGAAGGAAGGAAGGAAGGAAGGAAGGAAGGAAGGAAGGAAGGAAGGAAAGAAGGAGAGAGAGAGAAAGAGAGAGAGAGAGAGAGAACGAACCGAACCGTTGGACAAGTGTAGAGACGGATGGAAGTAAGATTCCTTAGGAAGGATTATACCACTGTACTCAAATGGGGAAAATCTGTTGAGGGAGGGGTGGGAGTAGGTGGGGGTGGGAAGAAAACAAGAAAGTCCGTTAACACTGAACATCTGAATGGGGGGGGAGGGAGAAGCGGTGCAGAGATGGCAAGGAGGGGGCAAAGAGGGGGAGGGGGAGGGAAGTTTTAGGAAGACTGAGAGGACATAGAAAACAAATAGATAAACAGCGACACCTGGTGGCAAATGACGGAGTCAATTGTCACCGGGCATCTGGTCGACCTCCGCTGAGAGGAGCTGCGATGGGGCACCTGGTCGACCGCCTTCCTTGGAAAAGAAAGGGTTAGGGAGAGAGGGGGAGAGAGAGGAGAGAGGAGAGCAGAGAGAGAGAGAGAGAGAGAGAGAGGAGAGAGGAGAGAGGAGAGAGAGAGGAGAGAGAGGAGAGCAGAGGGGAGAGAGAGAGAGAGAGAGAGAGAGAGAGAGGAGAGAGAGCGCAGAGAGAGAGCAGAGAGAGGAGAGAGAGGGGGGGGAGAGAGAGAGAGAGAGAGCAGAGGGGGGGGAGAGAGAGAGAGAGAGAGAGAGAGAGAGAGAGAGAGGGAGCCGTCGGCGGGGAAAATCCCAATCTCCAAGAAATCGTAACACAGAATTCAAAAAAATCACGATAAAAGCAATATATATATATACATATATAAACACATCATATATACACACGTATCTATGCATATATGTGAAAAACAGGAGTGGGGGAGGGGAGAGCGAGGACACAGAATTCAAAAGAATCACGATAAAAGCAATATATATATACAT
>NW_026701660.1:17500-30000 GCF_030435755.1 Ochotona princeps
CCAACATCCGGGCCCCGGTCCCGAGGGCCGTAACCCCGCAGGAACGCTCCCAAGGCCGACGCGGCCGAGGGGAGACCCAACAGGCCCAAACCCGTGGCCCCACCGCACCACCCTCGCCGGCGGTGACCGGCCAGCGGGCCAACGGCAAGCCCAGGGCGGGAAGCGAGCAGAGCCACCCCACCACCAGGGCCACAGGGGCACAGCACGGGACAAAGCCACACACAACCCCAGGGCCCCAGGTGGCAAGCGGAAGGCCACACACCGGAGGCGACACACGCGCACCGCATGCGTGCGTGCGAGCGACCACAGGAGCCCCTCCGTCAGGCCCACAGTAGGCACCGGGACACACCCGGCCCGGCCCAGCGGGACCCTCCCCCGACCCAGAGGGGGGAGGCACGGGCCACGGCGAGGTAGAGGTGCGAGAGGCAGCGTCCGGCCCCCAGCGGAAGGGGGCCAGAAGAGCCCACGCGTAACCCCCACACACTCCCCGAGGGGAGGGCGGAGGGAACGAGCGACCATCGCCACCTAACGCACAACGAACCCGAGCCATCCGCGTCGTCAGCAGCGTGGCTACCGACACACACCAGGAGGGAAGGAACGGCGACAAGCGGGGGATACGGCACCCCATCACGTAAGGCACGTCCCTGTCGGATCGCTAGAGAAGGCTTTTCTCACCGAAGGTGGGCCGCACCCCACCAACCCCGAGCGCACCTCTCACCAGGCCGAGAGGGCCCTTCGAGGGAGCAACACCCAACCCGCGGGGCGAGCCCGAAGCCGGGCGGAGGGGTCTGCGGTAGAGGAAAGGAAGCCACCTGCCCCCACAGACGCGCAGGGGACACCAGCGGCCAAGCAAGGCCACAGGCGGCAGCAGCAGCGGCGGCGACGGGCCTGCGCTGCACCCACGCTGCCTCTTCCTTACCGCCTCGACCCCCCAGGGACTCCCACGCACCAAGCAGCACACGCCAGCGAGGCTGCGACGGCACACCCGGGAGAGAGCACACCGGGGCAGTGAAGGAGCGACGGCACCACTCGGTTCCAGGCGCCTGAGAGGCAAACGACCTGGACCGCTCCAGGAGCACCGCAGAGAGCTGAGCAGGGTCAGACTCTGCCAGACAAGCCCCGCACCACCACCGCGGGACGGGGCCCGCCCACACACCATGACACACCGACACGGCAGAGGGCGAAGGGTGTCCGCCACGTCCGAGGACCCCCGCCTGGACCCCCAACGCCAGCACCTTCAGGCGGCACAAGGCAGAGGGAGCGGAGATCGAGCCGGATTCCGCACCCCTGGCCTCTCCCACCACGCCGAGGCAGGGGAAAGAGGAACCAGGAGCCCGCAAGACAGAACGAGCAGCTCGGCAGCATTCGCCATGAATGGCCGTCCCTCGTCTGTAAGCGGCTTAGGCCCGGCCCAGGAGAGCGCCACATCACCACATCGGTCAAGTCTCGGTCTAGGATTATGACATCACGCGAGGCACAGGGGGTCACGCCCAGCGAGGACAGCTGCCAGGGGGGGGTCCGTCGGCAGCCTCGCCAGCCCCTTGCCTCTTCAGCAGCGGTGGCCAACCCCAGCGGAGGAACGCCTGACACGCACACGCGGCATAAGGCCGACGACCACTGAGACTCAGTTCTGAGGGGGTTCTGTCAGCCACCACTACGCAGCGGGCCACCTGCGGCAGAAGACGGACACGGGTATAGGACCCAGCGCCCAGCCTCACCTCTGCCGCTCTCGGGGCAAATTCTAAGCCGGAGATGGTGGCACCGTCGCAGGGCTAAGCCAGGATCGCACACCAAGCTCCCGCACGAACCCAGGCAGGGAGCTCGGCACCGGATGGGCAGGGGGAACGCAGTCCAGCGCCAGGCCGCCGGCAGCCCATCGCGCTCCCCCCTACCGCCCCAGACGCGAACCCAGGGGCCCAGCTCTTCCGGTGACAGTCACCAGGAGACAGCGTGTCAGCACCTACCTGCAGATCCAAAATGACAACTGCAGGTGTAGAAATGCCCTTCCAGGGGACAACAGGGACAACCTATGGGACACAGCCGCCCCTCAGATGGGGGCCCGGGTCACAAGTCCCCAAAAACACAGCCATCGCCCACAGGGCATGCTCCTGTGGCCACCTGGTCGACCCCAGGAGTTAGAGAAAAGCAAACAACTCTACAGCCCCACCAACGGCCCCGACCAGGTCCCCCTAGGGTGCGGGTGACAAGTGTCGGGCCGGCGGCCCAGGGCCTCAGCCCCGCCAACGGCCCCGGCCGGGTCCCCTAGTGCAGGCGACAAGTGTCGGGCCGGTGGCCGTGGCCTCGCAGCCCCGCCAACGGCCCCGACCAGGTCCCCCTAGGGTGCGGGTGACAAGTGTCGGGCCGGCGGCCCAGGGCCTCAGCCCCGCCAACGGCCCCAGCCGGGTCCCCTAGTGCAGGCGACAAGTGTCGGGCCGGTGGCCGTGGCCTCGCAGCCCCGCCAACGGCCCCGACCAGGTCCCCTAGGGTGCGGGTGACAAGTGTCGGGCCGGTGGCCGTGGCCTCGCAGCCCCGCCGACGGCCCCGACCGGGTCCCCTTGTGCAGGCGACAAGCGTCTGGGCCGGCGGCCGTGGCCTCAAGCCCCACCAACGGTCCCGGCCGGGTCCCCTAGTGCAGGCGACAAGTGTCGGGCCGGTGGCCGTGGCCTCGCAGCCCCGCCGACGGCCCCGATCGAGTCCCCTAGTGCACGGTGGCAGTGATAAAAGGGTGTGCTGGTCGACCCCATGCACTCTAGCGGTACTCCAGCCCGGTTACAATCGGGAGCGAGCAGACACCTACCCACCCCCGCAGCTGCCTGCCTGCTCACTTGCAAGCCTCCAGGCTCAATCTCCGAACAGCACACGAGCCACCAAGGTCCCAGCAGGGCTGGGACTCTCCCGCCTGCAGCTTGGGGACTTTGTCACATCCTGTCCCGGGCTCTCCACCCACTTGCTCGCCCTTGCCGGCTCCAGAATGCTCTACAGCTACAGCACGGCTGCCACCAGGTGGAGTCAGACAGCCAGCACCAAGGGACAAAGGGACAGCACGCTGGATGCACGCAGCCAGGCAATGAAGCCGAGATAGGCAGGGAAATGTGTGTCACTGCCTCCCTCCCTCCCTCCCCTCGCAGGGGGTGCTGGCTGGTCCCGGCCGCCAGGTCGGTTGCTTTGCCTTGCCTCTCATTTAGAACCAAACTGTGTCGTGACCGTCACTGGTGAAATGTTAACATTCGGTGTTGATGCATGGAACACCAGGTCGCGTGGCTTGGGGAGAATCGAGTTGTAGTAGTGAGTGACCACGCATCTACTGTGACAGGATACATCTGACCTATCAGTACAGTCTTGGGGGAAGGGTGGATAGACTTGGTCACACACAGGTAAAGGAAAACGGCAGACAGAAAATAAAATGAAAACACCGACATTGAGAGAGAAAAGGGAGAGAGAAACGGGGGGGGGGGGGGGAGAGAATGAGAACTGAAAGGAAGGCAAAACTAAGAAAGAAAGAAAAAAAAAAAAAAAAAACCAGGAAGACCAAAAACTAGGAAAGGAGAAAGACAACATAAAGGGAAGCAATGGACACAGTAGAACAAAATTTTTTGGGGGGAAAAAAAAAAAAAACAGACACACACGAGTAAAACAGATGAGGCAAGACAATAAATCCAGCATGAGGACGCGAGAGAAAAACATATATAGATTGAAAGAGAAGAGAGAAACAAGTTAAGAAGGACCAAGGAAGCCAAAGGTAAAGGAAGAAGGCAGACAGAAAATAAAATGAAAACACCGACATTGAGAGAGAGAAAAGGGAGAGAGAAACGGGGGGGGGGGGGCTGGGGGGAGGAGAGAATGAGAACTGAAAGGAAGGCAAAGGTAAGAATACAAAAAAAAAAAAAGAAGAAGAAGAAGAAAGACAAAAACTAAGAAAAGAGAAAGACAACATAAAGGGAAGCAATGGAAACATTAGGGGAGAACACACACACACACACACACACACACACACACACGCAGGTACAACGGCCAGACACACACCGATGAGGGAAGAAAATAAATCCAGAATGAGGACGCGAGAGAAAGGCCTATAAAGATTGAACGAGAAAAAACAACTCAAGAACAACCTAGGGGAAGGCAGAGAATGTAAGGATGAAGACTGTCAAATAAAGGTGGGAGTCACAAGTGAAATTCTAGGAGATGTAGGGGAGTGGGAGAAGGAGAGGAGACAGTGAAAAGGAGAAAGCGAAAGAAAGAAAGAGAGGAAAGCGGGAATCGGCGAGCAAAACAGAGAAAGAGAGAGAGAGAGAGAGAGAAACAGAGCCTAAAAGGAATGGAGAGATCCAAGAAGAAAGAACTAAGGCAACATCCCTGGGAAGGTAACAGATCCCCCCGCCTGGACGTGGCAGGAGCACCTAGAGAGGCGCGCACAGTGCAGTCCCGGCCCGGCGGAAGGACGGTTTCTGCCGCCGCGGCCCCCTCCCCCCTCCCCCCTCCCCCCACCGCCGGCACCGCCGCCACTGCTCAGCCAGCAAGCCAGAAGCCCGACTGTGCTTACTGCGCCTGCGCCAGACCGACTCTCTCCCTCCCTCCCTCCCTCCCTCCTCCTTCCTCGACCCCCCCAAACTCCACGCCGACCACCACCCCGAGGCCTCGCGAGACGCGAGACTTGTTCAGACGCGGGCGCCATCTTGGCTTCTGCCGTCAGCGCCATCTTGGCTTTCGCCTCTTGTCCGATCCGATACTGTGGCCACTAGATGGCGCGCAGACAGCACGAGTGGATTCTTGAAACACGCTGGGGTTTCTGGTTTGGAGTCAGTTGGGGTTGCGATGGGACGGGGAAGATGAAGGATGGGGGAGCAGGAAGAGCAAAGACAAGAGATCACAACGACAACACTGAGTCTCGAGCCCAGGGGTCAGTTCCAGATTCATCCCTTGGGCCACGTTTTTCCAAGCCCAGCTCTCCCGGGGAACCTCATCCAGTAATGAGAGAGAAGAGAGAGAGAGAGAGAGAGAGAGAGAGAGAGAGAGAGAGAGAGAGAGAGAGAGAGAGAGAGAAAGAGAGAAAGACTGTCTCACAAAAATCAGAAACCCGGTTCAGTCCATCTCAATGTCCCCAACCACATTGGTACAGCAAAGATTTCCCTATACACACACAGCTACAACCCAGTCAGCGCCTCACCCCAAGTCCGTTCCCACAATCTGTGCCAAGAGACCTTTCCTCCACCCTTGTCTCTCCTGGATGTCCCTCCCTAGGCGGTATTGTCACAAAGTGTGGAAGGGCTCTCTCCCTCCTGTGTCACAGCAGCTGAGGCCAAGCTAGGCCGAAGCCAGGAGCCAGGAACAAGATGAAATCGGTGTTCCCATACGGCAAGGCCAGTGTGTCTGCTGACAGGCTGTTGAGCGTGTGTGCGGTGCCACAATGCCAGTATCCCCCACTGTCTTGCTTTCACTTTCTGTTCTCTAGTTTTATTTTTATTTATTTATTTGGCCTTGAGGTTGACTTATTTTCATTGGGAAGGCAGATTTGCAGAGAGAAGGAGAGACAGACGGACAGAAAGATTTCCATCCGCCGGTGCACTCCCCAAATGGCCACAACCACGGCCGGAGCTGACTGGATCCGATCCGAATCCAGGCGCTGGGAGTTTCTTCCAGGCCTCCCACACAGGTGCAGGGTCCCGTACACTTGGACCACCCTCCGCTGTTTTCCCAGGGCACAAACAGGGAGCTAGATCAGAAGTGGAGCCACAGGGACATGAAAGTGGAGGAAAAGCCAGTGAAGCTATTCTGCAGCGCCCTTGCGTCTGCCTGTCCTTCCTGTGAGCTCTTGCAAGACCCAAGAAGTTCCTCAGGGACAGAAAGGATGTGCCATGGAAACAGGTTAGGGATGTGAAAGGAGAGAGAGGAAAAGAGGGGGAGAGAGAGAGAGAGAGAGAGAGAGAGAGAGAGAGATTGAAATTGAGTTAGTGAGAATGTGACAACAATTCAGTCTTCTCTGTTCCCCATTTGCAGGTAAGGTCCAGATGAGGAAAAGGAGAAAGGGAGCAGCCAGGCTGGGATTGGGCCTCTTCGCCTCTCTCTCTCTCTCTCTCTCTCTCTCTCTCTCTCTCTCTATCCCAGGAGGGGGCATCACACAGCTTTCTCTTTCCAATTTGTGAGCAGAAGTGGTTGCACGCTGAGTGGTTCCTGGCCAGGATCCAGAACATGGAGGGAGAAGTAGGTGTCAGGTAAGGCCACCTGTGAGGCCTTCACGTCGGCATAGTGGCCTTTCATTCCCAATCCACCAGAGAAATCCTCGGGCAGGAAGGGCACAGGCCAGCCCATATGTCCTCCTGCTCTGCCGTCCTCAAGTCCCCTTGACTTGTCCGCAGAGCCGACCGCACACAACACCCACAACTCAGGCACAGGTGCCCCAGTCTCTCCCTCAGAGCACCCTTTCCCTTCAGTTCCGCAGAATAAGAGATGGTGAGCTGACCCTCCAACTCTTCCGCCTCCACACCCCACCCACCCACCCACCCACGGTCCATCAAAGACAAGGGGTTGGTTGGTTGGTTGGTTAGTTGGTTGGTTGGGTCCGGCCGGCATGTTAGCCTAGTGACTAAATCCTAAAGAAAAGAAAGATAGATGTGAACGCAGAGAAGAGCTGCCTTCCAAAACACACATATAATTAGCCAGGCCGGGTTGGGGCGCAAGCCAGGCTGGATTGAACTGTGAACTGGCTAGCACCCCACAGTTCGCAGGAGGGCTGGGGATGGACCAGGCCAGGCTAGGTTGCCGTACCCCAGCCCAATGGCGATAGCTGGGACTGGTGGTGGGCCATCTCAGATTGTGCCACAGCACCCACTGGCGCACGCAAGAACCGGGGGTGGTGCGGTGGGGGTGGTGGAGAGGGAGCGTGAGAACCGGAATCAAGTTAGGGCGCTGCACCCAGTCAGGCAAAAAGAGAGCCAAAATGGCTGGGCGGGTGGGTGGGTGCGTTGCGGGCGGGCGGGCGGGCGGGCGGGCCAGCCGGATTAGGCCACAACACCCAGCTGTCAGCAAAGCGCCGGGACTGCCTGGGTGAAAAAATTACATCAGGCAGGCCGGCCGGACCGCATTAGCCCCCAGACGGTCCCAAGATCTGGGGCTGGGAGCCCGCCAGCCTGCTAGGGGAACGCCAGGCAGGCAGGCAGGCAGGCAGGCAGGCAGGCAGGCAGGCACTCCTCCTGTCAGCTAGGCCGTAGCTCCCGTCGGAGAGCACGTTAAGGCCTGCCTGAACTAAAACAGCAAGCTACCCATAGATCATCAGGCCGTATGTGCCAAACATACAAGGCCTGGGCCAGAGATGTCGACAGCGTGCATCTCCCCGGACCAGACAAGAAGACGAGGGGAAGGCAAGAGTTGTTGCTTGGGCCAGGCGTGTGCGGTTGCCTAGTGGCTCCATTTCTCGGCCTGTACGTGCCGAGATCCCATACGGGTGCCGGTTCGAGTCCCAGCTGCCCCACTTCCGTCCAGCTCCCTGCCTGTGGCCTGGAAAAGCGGTCGAGGATGGCACAAAGCCTTCGGTATCGGCAGCCGCCTGTGTGGCGGAGACCGACCGGGAAGAAGCTCCCGGCTCCTGGTTTTGGTTCTGCTCAGCCCCGACCACTTGGGGAGGGAACCAGCCAGCGGGCAGGAGATATTTCTTTCTGTCTCTCCTTCTCTCAGCAACACCCCTCCCAACCACACACACACACACACACACACACACACACACACACACCCCTCCCAACCACACACACACACACACACTCACACACACAGACACGCGCACGCGCGCACAGGGTCCTCCTGACTGGCGTGTGGCTGCCGGCTCCACCTCAGGATCCTTCACCGTCCAACAATAAGAACCAGATTGGGTTGAAGAACAGTCAGGAAACACCACTGTTCCTGCTAGGACAGGAGGTGGACTGAACAGGGCTGGCTCATGGACCCACTGGTATGCGTGAAACCTGGCACTGGGAGAGTTTCTGATGGAGGAGCCTGGGCAACTCCTCTGGCAGGACACAGTCCCTGCAGGTAAGCGCAAGCAGCACAAATAGGAAACAGCCCAGAACAGGCTATGGAAATTATCCCACTGGTATACACATGGCATGGATTGGGGGCAAGACCAGGCTGAACCTGTTCACATCACCCGCTGGTGAGTCCGAGCGCCAGAACAGAGTGTGGGTCGAGCCAGGTTCGGTTGCGACACATACTAGTACACAATAAGGAATGCCAAGGTGAGGTGAGCCGTACCAGATGTGGTTGCAGCGCCCAAACAGCACATGTGATAGTCAGGGGGAGGAGGCAAAGCTGACAGGGGAATGTGGGCTCCCCTGCTGGACAACTACTTCCCGACTAGGCTGCAGCTCCAACCGGTCTGCGTGAGGACCGAATATGAAGCGGGCAGGATCGAACCGGACTACGACACCCGTCGGTTCACGAGGAAGACAGGCCTGGAAACAGAACGAACCCGGCAATCCCAACGACCAGCATGATCATAAGCCGATCGGTGTGACGGACGGTGTTGGACTGTGTACTAGCAGACTCGCGCAGAAATCAGGCCTGTGATCATCTCAGATGAAGTTTCTTTGGAGAGAGATCCCTCCAACTGAACTGCTGATCTTAGAACCCCAACCATGAAGAGACTGTCAGCCAGTGGATTCTGAATAGGGTTCATTGCGATTGGAACTGAGACATTGGCAGCAGTCCAGAACTGATGAACTATCAGAACTGTATGAGCAGGAGCCTCAGAGCGTGCCTCCCGTTGGGGATCTGGGATGGGTGGGAGGTTGGGTGGGGCTTTTCCCTTTTTTTTTTTTTTTTTTTTTTTTCCCCTGACCCCAGATACAGGGTAAAATGATATTGATGTGGAAACAATGGTATTTCCCACTTTCACCCTGTAGCCCTTGACACTCTGTTCCCTAATCAACCAAGTAAGATTATTAAAAAATAATTTTTAAAAAAAGGTATATCAGGTTTTACAATTTCATTAATTTTTATGAATGGGTAGTATTCTATAGTGTTTGTGTGCCACATTTTCTTTATTCTGTCACCCGCTGATGGGTATCTGTGTTGATCCCGTATCTGGCTATTGTGAATTGAGCTGTGATAGCTGTAAGGGTGCAAATAACTCTCTCATATGCATTTTCATTTGGATAAAATCATAGGGCTGCGACGCTGGTTCGTATGCAGACTTTTAGATACCATTTGTTTTTTATCCAATTGGGAAACATGAGATATTTTAATGAAATTATAACTGGATAAGAAATGAGTTTTATGAAGCATGGTGGCCACTTGGGGAGTGAACCAGCCAGTGGGCAGGAGATATTTCTTTCTGTCTCTCCTTCTCTCTCTATATATATTATATCTGAGTTTCAATAAAAATAAAATGGATGGATGGATGGATGGATGGATGGATGGATGGAGGAATTGTTTTTTCTGAACAGGCACCGACTGTGAGATGTAAGTAAGGCTCTGGACTGCTGTGTCCTGGTCGCTCGGTCCAACGCCGATCCAAGCAGAGAACCGGGCCTGGCACGGGGCACAGGCCTAGTATATTCCTGCAACCCCTCCCACCGCCCCTCCACCCCCGCCCCGCGCACCTGCACAAGGACAGGTAAGGGGTTCCTCTCTGTGTTTTGAGTAATCGGTTCAGCTAGATCGTTCTATTGAGAGGGAGGGATGCTTGATGTTGAGCAGTTCTGCTTGTTTGAGTGACAGAAGTACACGCACAGGTTAATAACACGCGTTCACATAGTTAAGGTGATGGATGGAAGAGTGAATCAATAATGCCGATGGAAAGGCCACATCAGAAGGGAGCCGTTCCTGAGAACCACTCATGGTCTGCCCCATGCGAGTCAGAAAGCAGCGGCCAGATCCCACTTTGCACTTCCAGAGCGAGCGAAGGGGAGTGACCGACTGTGGCTGACCTTTGCCCCAGTCGGAGAGGCAGATCCTTTCACTGACAAACGCCTGAGGGCAGGTATGGCTCTGGGTGGAGCGGAGAGAAAGTGAAGCCTTTGGCAGACAACGGGACTTTGAACCAACCATTTGCATTTCAATGAAGGCAATGAATGAGGCCTCTTGGAATTGAATGAGAGGTTGCGTCCCTCAAGCCAGTGGCTTCCGAAACGAAGGCTGCTGCTTTCTTGGGGCACACCCCCCCCACACACACACACAGAGGCTCATTCTGACGAGGAGGCGGGGTGCGGGTGCCCTGCCTGCCCCATGCTTCTCCTTACATGTCCCTGGACCCTGGACCCTGGCTCTGGCTCTAGCTCTGGCCTGGGAAAGGAGATGTGGATTGGGGAGGTGACTTGCAAGACGTACACACAAGACCCACCCACCATCAGTGAAACACAGCTTCTCTCCCTCCTTCCTTCCCTGGGGCTTGTGGGGGAGGGGAGGTTGGTATCAGGCAGGGAGGCACTTTTTGTTTTGGCTTGGCTTTTCTCCTCTTGGGTGTCACTGGTGCACCCCAGCGTATTCCATCACCAAGCCACTTTCCGATGTGTTTCGCTTCCCTCACAGTGGTTCATTAGCCAGCACCCACTGATAGGAGAGGACTGCTTTTTACTTGACAGCATCCTAGTGCAGGGATCAAAGGGGTCAGAGAAAGTAGAGAGAGCAAAGGAAAAAGGAAAAAGTTGGGTTGTTCGGGACTCCTTAGAGAAGAATTCATGTTGTGCCACCCACGTGTGCGAAGATTTGTCAAAGTCCCCCCCCCCCATGCCCCTTTCCTCCTTCCCCCCCCCCCCCCCCCCGCTCAACCACCACCAAGCCATCACTCAGCAGGCTGGCTTCCAAGTAAATCAAATACATGCTTTAAGTGTTTGTTTTCTCTCACCTGACTCAGCACAATCGCACTCAGGGTTGCGGTGTAGCGACCAAATGTTGCCACCTGGTTGCCCAATTACTGCACCCTTAGGAATATTTAGTGGATTTCAACAACCTGGTGTTGAATGCCTTCTTTTTTTTTCTCTCTCTCCACTCCACTGAAGGCAAAATAAGATTTCCACCACCACCACCACCACCACCACCACCACCACCACCACCACCACCCCAACAGTGTGGAACATTGAAGTGGGCAGAAAACTAGTTACATTTTCCTTTAATGTGAACACCACATTTTAAGACTCTTGTATTTATTCATTTGCAAGTCAATCATGGGAGAGAGAGAGAGGAAGAGAGAGAGAGAGAGATTTGTGAGCAAGTTTGTTTGGAGCGGGGAAGGGGGGAGCGGGTGTGTCAGAGGAGATGGGAGGAAAGAAGAGAGAGGACGAGAGAGGAGAGAGGAAGAGAGAGGGGCAAGGACGAGCAAAACAGCGAGCTCTTTGAAGAGATTCTTCCACCCACAAGTTCCTTCCCTTTTCTCTTTGTCGCTGTGTCCTTCCAATAAGCAGACATAGATGACACAGGATGGTGAGAGCTAGAGAGCGAGCGAGCGAGCCAAAAATGTGGAAACCGCGGTTCCACCAGCACCGTGACAACATTGCCGGTTTTTCTTTATTTAAAAAAAAAAATGGAGAGAGAGAGAGAGAGAGAGAGAGAGAGAGAGAGAGAGAGAGAGAGAGAGAGGAATCTTCCACCACTTCGCCAGTCAGTTCAGAACTTTTCCCCCCAAATGCAGGCCTTAGAGAACTCAGAAGTTGGTGAACAGAAAGTATGGAATCCTGGTTCTCAGCGCTACACAACTCTGTTTAGGATACAAACAGGTTTTTCAACAGCTTTGGCCTCAAACCTGTGTGTGTGTGTGTGTGTGTGTGTGTGAGAGAGAGAGAGAGAGAGAGAGAGAGAACTAAGCGTTTCTGACAAAACGTGCGCAGAACCTCAACAGCAACAACTAAACCCATATGCCTCGGAGCCCCATCCAGAGGTGTTTACATGGCATTTTGACAAGATATTGAGCCAAAGCTCAGAGAGAGAATTGAGGAGAAAATAAATAAATAAATAAATAAATGGTGAAATCACGAATGTAAATTCGAATGATCTGTATTCCGGGAGTGAGTGAGTGAGTGGAATTTACCGACACCGTGTCAGGATAGACAATGTGTCCGGACAGACAACGATGGAGAGTGGTGGTGGTGGTGGTGGGGGGGGGGAAGAGATGTCATTTCCAGTGTTTTCTAACCTAAGGGAAACTTGTAGGAAAAGTAGCATGCTCCGCACCACGGTCATGAGAGCCTTGTAGGCGCACGTGCTAAACTCCACACACATGATTTCCATCACCTTCGATTCAATGTGCACCTAGATCGAGGGGTTTCCCAGACACTAGAGCGCTCTTTGCAGACTCTGGGTTTGGTGGGCATGGTGGCACGACAGCGGCAGTGGCAGTGGCACTGAAGTCCAGGCCGCTCTAGGTAGGTCTGAAAAGACGTCCCTCTCTCCGTTCCAGCAGAAGCTGGCCCAAGGGCTTGGGACCCCGCCCACAGCACAGGCAGCCAGTGGTGGGTATCTACGTGTAGGTGGTCGTCTCGCCATCAGGAGGTAGAGAAATCTCTGCCACGCCGTCCCTC
>NW_026701660.1:45000-65000 GCF_030435755.1 Ochotona princeps
ATCCGCGTCGTCAGCAGCGTGGCTACCGACACACACCAGGAGGGAAGGAACGGCGACAAGCGGGGGATACGGCACCCCATCACGTAAGGCACGTCCCTGTCGGATCGCTAGAGAAGGCTTTTCTCACCGAAGGTGGGCCGCACCCCACCAACCCCGAGCGCACCTCTCACCAGGCCGAGAGGGCCCTTCGAGGGAGCAACACCCAACCCGCGGGGCGAGCCCGAAGCCGGGCGGAGGGGTCTGCGGTAGAGGAAAGGAAGCCACCTGCCCCCACAGACGCGCAGGGGACACCAGCGGCCAAGCAAGGCCACAGGCGGCAGCAGCAGCGGCGGCGACGGGCCTGCGCTGCACCCACGCTGCCTCTTCCTTACCGCCTCGACCCCCCAGGGACTCCCACGCACCAAGCAGCACACGCCAGCGAGGCTGCGACGGCACACCCGGGAGAGAGCACACCGGGGCAGTGAAGGAGCGACGGCACCACTCGGTTCCAGGCGCCTGAGAGGCAAACGACCTGGACCGCTCCAGGAGCACCGCAGAGAGCTGAGCAGGGTCAGACTCTGCCAGACAAGCCCCGCACCACCACCGCGGGACGGGGCCCGCCCACACACCATGACACACCGACACGGCAGAGGGCGAAGGGTGTCCGCCACGTCCGAGGACCCCCGCCTGGACCCCCAACGCCAGCACCTTCAGGCGGCACAAGGCAGAGGGAGCGGAGATCGAGCCGGATTCCGCACCCCTGGCCTCTCCCACCACGCCGAGGCAGGGGAAAGAGGAACCAGGAGCCCGCAAGACAGAACGAGCAGCTCGGCAGCATTCGCCATGAATGGCCGTCCCTCGTCTGTAAGCGGCTTAGGCCCGGCCCAGGAGAGCGCCACATCACCACATCGGTCAAGTCTCGGTCTAGGATTATGACATCACGCGAGGCACAGGGGGTCACGCCCAGCGAGGACAGCTGCCAGGGGGGGGTCCGTCGGCAGCCTCGCCAGCCCCTTGCCTCTTCAGCAGCGGTGGCCAACCCCAGCGGAGGAACGCCTGACACGCACACGCGGCATAAGGCCGACGACCACTGAGACTCAGTTCTGAGGGGGTTCTGTCAGCCACCACTACGCAGCGGGCCACCTGCGGCAGAAGACGGACACGGGTATAGGACCCAGCGCCCAGCCTCACCTCTGCCGCTCTCGGGGCAAATTCTAAGCCGGAGATGGTGGCACCGTCGCAGGGCTAAACCAGGATCGCACACCAAGCTCCCGCACGAACCCAGGCAGGGAGCTCGGCACCGGATGGGCAGGGGGAACGCAGTCCAGCGCCAGGCCGCCGGCAGCCCATCGCGCTCCCCCCTACCGCCCCAGACGCGAACCCAGGGGCCCAGCTCTTCCGGTGACAGTCACCAGGAGACAGCGTGTCAGCACCTACCTGCAGATCCAAAATGACAACTGCAGGTGTAGAAATGCCCTTCCAGGGGACAACAGGGACAACCTATGGGACACAGCCGCCCCTCAGATGGGGGCCCGGGTCACAAGTCCCCAAAAACACAGCCATCGCCCACAGGGCATGCTCCTGTGGCCACCTGGTCGACCCCAGGAGTTAGAGAAAAGCAAACAACTCTACAGCCCCACCAACGGCCCCGACCAGGTCCCCCTAGGGTGCGGGTGACAAGTGTCGGGCCGGCGGCCCAGGGCCTCAGCCCCGCCAACGGCCCCGGCCGGGTCCCCTAGTGCAGGCGACAAGTGTCGGGCCGGTGGCCGTGGCCTCGCAGCCCCGCCAACGGCCCCGACCAGGTCCCCCTAGGGTGCGGGTGACAAGTGTCGGGCCGGCGGCCCAGGGCCTCAGCCCCGCCAACGGCCCCAGCCGGGTCCCCTAGTGCAGGCGACAAGTGTCGGGCCGGTGGCCGTGGCCTCGCAGCCCCGCCAACGGCCCCGACCAGGTCCCCTAGGGTGCGGGTGACAAGTGTCGGGCCGGTGGCCGTGGCCTCGCAGCCCCGCCGACGGCCCCGACCGGGTCCCCTTGTGCAGGCGACAAGCGTCTGGGCCGGCGGCCGTGGCCTCAAGCCCCACCAACGGTCCCGGCCGGGTCCCCTAGTGCAGGCGACAAGTGTCGGGCCGGTGGCCGTGGCCTCGCAGCCCCGCCGACGGCCCCGATCGAGTCCCCTAGTGCACGGTGGCAGTGATAAAAGGGTGTGCTGGTCGACCCCATGCACTCTAGCGGTACTCCAGCCCGGTTACAATCGGGAGCGAGCAGACACCTACCCACCCCCGCAGCTGCCTGCCTGCTCACTTGCAAGCCTCCAGGCTCAATCTCCGAACAGCACACGAGCCACCAAGGTCCCAGCAGGGCTGGGACTCTCCCGCCTGCAGCTTGGGGACTTTGTCACATCCTGTCCCGGGCTCTCCACCCACTTGCTCGCCCTTGCCGGCTCCAGAATGCTCTACAGCTACAGCACGGCTGCCACCAGGTGGAGTCAGACAGCCAGCACCAAGGGACAAAGGGACAGCACGCTGGATGCACGCAGCCAGGCAATGAAGCCGAGATAGGCAGGGAAATGTGTGTCACTGCCTCCCTCCCTCCCTCCCCTCGCAGGGGGTGCTGGCTGGTCCCGGCCGCCAGGTCGGTTGCTTTGCCTTGCCTCTCATTTAGAACCAAACTGTGTCGTGACCGTCACTGGTGAAATGTTAACATTCGGTGTTGATGCATGGAACACCAGGTCGCGTGGCTTGGGGAGAATCGAGTTGTAGTAGTGAGTGACCACGCATCTACTGTGACAGGATACATCTGACCTATCAGTACAGTCTTGGGGGAAGGGTGGATAGACTTGGTCACACACAGGTAAAGGAAAACGGCAGACAGAAAATAAAATGAAAACACCGACATTGAGAGAGAAAAGGGAGAGAGAAACGGGGGGGGGGGGGGGAGAGAATGAGAACTGAAAGGAAGGCAAAACTAAGAAAGAAAGAAAAAAAAAAAAAAAAAACCAGGAAGACCAAAAACTAGGAAAGGAGAAAGACAACATAAAGGGAAGCAATGGACACAGTAGAACAAAATTTTTTGGGGGGAAAAAAAAAAAAAACAGACACACACGAGTAAAACAGATGAGGCAAGACAATAAATCCAGCATGAGGACGCGAGAGAAAAACATATATAGATTGAAAGAGAAGAGAGAAACAAGTTAAGAAGGACCAAGGAAGCCAAAGGTAAAGGAAGAAGGCAGACAGAAAATAAAATGAAAACACCGACATTGAGAGAGAGAAAAGGGAGAGAGAAACGGGGGGGGGGGGCTGGGGGGAGGAGAGAATGAGAACTGAAAGGAAGGCAAAGGTAAGAATACAAAAAAAAAAAAAGAAGAAGAAGAAGAAAGACAAAAACTAAGAAAAGAGAAAGACAACATAAAGGGAAGCAATGGAAACATTAGGGGAGAACACACACACACACACACACACACACACACACACGCAGGTACAACGGCCAGACACACACCGATGAGGGAAGAAAATAAATCCAGAATGAGGACGCGAGAGAAAGGCCTATAAAGATTGAACGAGAAAAAACAACTCAAGAACAACCTAGGGGAAGGCAGAGAATGTAAGGATGAAGACTGTCAAATAAAGGTGGGAGTCACAAGTGAAATTCTAGGAGATGTAGGGGAGTGGGAGAAGGAGAGGAGACAGTGAAAAGGAGAAAGCGAAAGAAAGAAAGAGAGGAAAGCGGGAATCGGCGAGCAAAACAGAGAAAGAGAGAGAGAGAGAGAGAGAAACAGAGCCTAAAAGGAATGGAGAGATCCAAGAAGAAAGAACTAAGGCAACATCCCTGGGAAGGTAACAGATCCCCCCGCCTGGACGTGGCAGGAGCACCTAGAGAGGCGCGCACAGTGCAGTCCCGGCCCGGCGGAAGGACGGTTTCTGCCGCCGCGGCCCCCTCCCCCCTCCCCCCTCCCCCCACCGCCGGCACCGCCGCCACTGCTCAGCCAGCAAGCCAGAAGCCCGACTGTGCTTACTGCGCCTGCGCCAGACCGACTCTCTCCCTCCCTCCCTCCCTCCCTCCTCCTTCCTCGACCCCCCCAAACTCCACGCCGACCACCACCCCGAGGCCTCGCGAGACGCGAGACTTGTTCAGACGCGGGCGCCATCTTGGCTTCTGCCGTCAGCGCCATCTTGGCTTTCGCCTCTTGTCCGATCCGATACTGTGGCCACTAGATGGCGCGCAGACAGCACGAGTGGATTCTTGAAACACGCTGGGGTTTCTGGTTTGGAGTCAGTTGGGGTTGCGATGGGACGGGGAAGATGAAGGATGGGGGAGCAGGAAGAGCAAAGACAAGAGATCACAACGACAACACTGAGTCTCGAGCCCAGGGGTCAGTTCCAGATTCATCCCTTGGGCCACGTTTTTCCAAGCCCAGCTCTCCCGGGGAACCTCATCCAGTAATGAGAGAGAAGAGAGAGAGAGAGAGAGAGAGAGAGAGAGAGAGAGAGAGAGAGAGAGAGAGAGAGAGAAAGAGAGAAAGACTGTCTCACAAAAATCAGAAACCCGGTTCAGTCCATCTCAATGTCCCCAACCACATTGGTACAGCAAAGATTTCCCTATACACACACAGCTACAACCCAGTCAGCGCCTCACCCCAAGTCCGTTCCCACAATCTGTGCCAAGAGACCTTTCCTCCACCCTTGTCTCTCCTGGATGTCCCTCCCTAGGCGGTATTGTCACAAAGTGTGGAAGGGCTCTCTCCCTCCTGTGTCACAGCAGCTGAGGCCAAGCTAGGCCGAAGCCAGGAGCCAGGAACAAGATGAAATCGGTGTTCCCATACGGCAAGGCCAGTGTGTCTGCTGACAGGCTGTTGAGCGTGTGTGCGGTGCCACAATGCCAGTATCCCCCACTGTCTTGCTTTCACTTTCTGTTCTCTAGTTTTATTTTTATTTATTTATTTGGCCTTGAGGTTGACTTATTTTCATTGGGAAGGCAGATTTGCAGAGAGAAGGAGAGACAGACGGACAGAAAGATTTCCATCCGCCGGTGCACTCCCCAAATGGCCACAACCACGGCCGGAGCTGACTGGATCCGATCCGAATCCAGGCGCTGGGAGTTTCTTCCAGGCCTCCCACACAGGTGCAGGGTCCCGTACACTTGGACCACCCTCCGCTGTTTTCCCAGGGCACAAACAGGGAGCTAGATCAGAAGTGGAGCCACAGGGACATGAAAGTGGAGGAAAAGCCAGTGAAGCTATTCTGCAGCGCCCTTGCGTCTGCCTGTCCTTCCTGTGAGCTCTTGCAAGACCCAAGAAGTTCCTCAGGGACAGAAAGGATGTGCCATGGAAACAGGTTAGGGATGTGAAAGGAGAGAGAGGAAAAGAGGGGGAGAGAGAGAGAGAGAGAGAGAGAGAGAGAGAGAGAGAGATTGAAATTGAGTTAGTGAGAATGTGACAACAATTCAGTCTTCTCTGTTCCCCATTTGCAGGTAAGGTCCAGATGAGGAAAAGGAGAAAGGGAGCAGCCAGGCTGGGATTGGGCCTCTTCGCCTCTCTCTCTCTCTCTCTCTCTCTCTCTCTCTCTCTATCCCAGGAGGGGGCATCACACAGCTTTCTCTTTCCAATTTGTGAGCAGAAGTGGTTGCACGCTGAGTGGTTCCTGGCCAGGATCCAGAACATGGAGGGAGAAGTAGGTGTCAGGTAAGGCCACCTGTGAGGCCTTCACGTCGGCATAGTGGCCTTTCATTCCCAATCCACCAGAGAAATCCTCGGGCAGGAAGGGCACAGGCCAGCCCATATGTCCTCCTGCTCTGCCGTCCTCAAGTCCCCTTGACTTGTCCGCAGAGCCGACCGCACACAACACCCACAACTCAGGCACAGGTGCCCCAGTCTCTCCCTCAGAGCACCCTTTCCCTTCAGTTCCGCAGAATAAGAGATGGTGAGCTGACCCTCCAACTCTTCCGCCTCCACACCCCACCCACCCACCCACCCACGGTCCATCAAAGACAAGGGGTTGGTTGGTTGGTTGGTTAGTTGGTTGGTTGGGTCCGGCCGGCATGTTAGCCTAGTGACTAAATCCTAAAGAAAAGAAAGATAGATGTGAACGCAGAGAAGAGCTGCCTTCCAAAACACACATATAATTAGCCAGGCCGGGTTGGGGCGCAAGCCAGGCTGGATTGAACTGTGAACTGGCTAGCACCCCACAGTTCGCAGGAGGGCTGGGGATGGACCAGGCCAGGCTAGGTTGCCGTACCCCAGCCCAATGGCGATAGCTGGGACTGGTGGTGGGCCATCTCAGATTGTGCCACAGCACCCACTGGCGCACGCAAGAACCGGGGGTGGTGCGGTGGGGGTGGTGGAGAGGGAGCGTGAGAACCGGAATCAAGTTAGGGCGCTGCACCCAGTCAGGCAAAAAGAGAGCCAAAATGGCTGGGCGGGTGGGTGGGTGCGTTGCGGGCGGGCGGGCGGGCGGGCGGGCCAGCCGGATTAGGCCACAACACCCAGCTGTCAGCAAAGCGCCGGGACTGCCTGGGTGAAAAAATTACATCAGGCAGGCCGGCCGGACCGCATTAGCCCCCAGACGGTCCCAAGATCTGGGGCTGGGAGCCCGCCAGCCTGCTAGGGGAACGCCAGGCAGGCAGGCAGGCAGGCAGGCAGGCAGGCAGGCAGGCACTCCTCCTGTCAGCTAGGCCGTAGCTCCCGTCGGAGAGCACGTTAAGGCCTGCCTGAACTAAAACAGCAAGCTACCCATAGATCATCAGGCCGTATGTGCCAAACATACAAGGCCTGGGCCAGAGATGTCGACAGCGTGCATCTCCCCGGACCAGACAAGAAGACGAGGGGAAGGCAAGAGTTGTTGCTTGGGCCAGGCGTGTGCGGTTGCCTAGTGGCTCCATTTCTCGGCCTGTACGTGCCGAGATCCCATACGGGTGCCGGTTCGAGTCCCAGCTGCCCCACTTCCGTCCAGCTCCCTGCCTGTGGCCTGGAAAAGCGGTCGAGGATGGCACAAAGCCTTCGGTATCGGCAGCCGCCTGTGTGGCGGAGACCGACCGGGAAGAAGCTCCCGGCTCCTGGTTTTGGTTCTGCTCAGCCCCGACCACTTGGGGAGGGAACCAGCCAGCGGGCAGGAGATATTTCTTTCTGTCTCTCCTTCTCTCAGCAACACCCCTCCCAACCACACACACACACACACACACACACACACACACACACCCCTCCCAACCACACACACACACACACACTCACACACACAGACACGCGCACGCGCGCACAGGGTCCTCCTGACTGGCGTGTGGCTGCCGGCTCCACCTCAGGATCCTTCACCGTCCAACAATAAGAACCAGATTGGGTTGAAGAACAGTCAGGAAACACCACTGTTCCTGCTAGGACAGGAGGTGGACTGAACAGGGCTGGCTCATGGACCCACTGGTATGCGTGAAGCCTGGCACTGGGAGAGTTTCTGATGGAGGAGCCTGGGCAACTCCTCTGGCAGGACACAGTCCCTGCAGGTAAGCGCAAGCAGCACAAATAGGAAACAGCCCAGAACAGGCTATGGAAATTATCCCACTGGTATACACATGGCATGGATTGGGGGCAAGACCAGGCTGAACCTGTTCACATCACCCGCTGGTGAGTCCGAGCGCCAGAACAGAGTGTGGGTCGAGCCAGGTTCGGTTGCGACACATACTAGTACACAATAAGGAATGCCAAGGTGAGGTGAGCCGTACCAGATGTGGTTGCAGCGCCCAAACAGCACATGTGATAGTCAGGGGGAGGAGGCAAAGCTGACAGGGGAATGTGGGCTCCCCTGCTGGACAACTACTTCCCGACTAGGCTGCAGCTCCAACCGGTCTGCGTGAGGACCGAATATGAAGCGGGCAGGATCGAACCGGACTACGACACCCGTCGGTTCACGAGGAAGACAGGCCTGGAAACAGAACGAACCCGGCAATCCCAACGACCAGCATGATCATAAGCCGATCGGTGTGACGGACGGTGTTGGACTGTGTACTAGCAGACTCGCGCAGGAATCAGGCCTGTGATCATCTCAGATGAAGTTTCTTTGGAGAGAGATCCCTCCAACTGAACTGCTGATCTTAGAACCCCAACCATGAAGAGACTGTCAGCCAGTGGATTCTGAATAGGGTTCATTGCGATTGGAACTGAGACATTGGCAGCAGTCTAGAACTGATGAAGTATCAGAACTGTATGAGCAGGAGCCTCAGAGCGTGCCTCCCGTTGGGGATCTGGGATGGGTGGGAGGTTGGGTGGGGCTTTTCCCTTTTTTTTTTTTTTTTTTTTTCCCCTGACCCCAGATACAGGGTAAAATGATATTGATGTGGAAACAATGGTATTTCCCACTTTCACCCTGTAGCCCTTGACACTCTGTTCCCTAATCAACCAAGTAAGATTATTAAAAAATAATTTTTAAAAAAAAAGTATATCAGGTTTTACAATTTCATTAATTTTTATGAATGGGTAGTATTCTATAGTGTTTGTGTGCCACATTTTCTTTATTCTGTCACCCGCTGATGGGTATCTGTGTTGATCCCGTATCTGGCTATTGTGAATTGAGCTGTGATAGCTGTAAGGGTGCAAATAACTCTCTCATATGCATTTTCATTTGGATAAAATCATAGGGCTGCGACGCTGGTTCGTATGCAGACTTTTAGATACCATTTGTTTTTTATCCAATTGGGAAACATGAGATATTTTAATGAAATTATAACTGGATAAGAAATGAGTTTTATGAAGCATGGTGGCCACTTGGGGAGTGAACCAGCCAGCGGGCAGGAGATATTTCTTTCTGTCTCTCCTTCTCTCTATATATATATCTGAGTTTCAATAAAAATAAAATGGATGGATGGATGGATGGATGGATGGATGGATGGAGGAATTGTTTTTTCTGAACAGGCACCGACTGTGAGATGTAAGTAAGGCTCTGGACTGCTGTGTCCTGGTCGCTCGGTCCAACGCCGATCCAAGCAGAGAACCGGGCCTGGCACGGGGCACAGGCCTAGTATATTCCTGCAACCCCTCCCACCGCCCCTCCACCCCCGCCCCGCGCACCTGCACAAGGACAGGTAAGGGGTTCCTCTCTGTGTTTTGAGTAATCAGTTCAGCTAGATCGTTCTATTGAGAGGGAGGGATGCTTGATGTTGAGCAGTTCTGCTTGTTTGAGTGACAGAAGTACACGCACAGGTTAATAACACGCGTTCACATAGTTAAGGTGATGGATGGAAGAGTGAATCAATAATGCCGATGGAAAGGCCACATCAGAAGGGAGCCGTTCCTGAGAACCACTCATGGTCTGCCCCATGCGAGTCAGAAAGCAGCGGCCAGATCCCACTTTGCACTTCCAGAGCGAGCGAAGGGGAGTGACCGACTGTGGCTGACCTTTGCCCCAGTCGGAGAGGCAGATCCTTTCACTGACAAACGCCTGAGGGCAGGTATGGCTCTGGGTGGAGCGGAGAGAAAGTGAAGCCTTTGGCAGACAACGGGACTTTGAACCAACCATTTGCATTTCAATGAAGGCAATGAATGAGGCCTCTTGGAATTGAATGAGAGGTTGCGTCCCTCAAGCCAGTGGCTTCCGAAACGAAGGCTGCTGCTTTCTTGGGGCACACCCCCCACACACACACACAGAGGCTCATTCTGACGAGGAGGCGGGGTGCGGGTGCCCTGCCTGCCCCATGCTTCTCCTTACATGTCCCTGGACCCTGGACCCTGGCTCTGGCTCTAGCTCTGGCCTGGGAAAGGAGATGTGGATTGGGGAGGTGACTTGCAAGACGTACACACAAGACCCACCCACCATCAGTGAAACACAGCTTCTCTCCCTCCTTCCTTCCCTGGGGCTTGTGGGGGAGGGGAGGGTGGTATCAGGCAGGGAGGCACTTTTTGTTTTGGCTTGGCTTTTCTCCTCTTGGGTGTCACTGGTGCACCCCAGCGTATTCCATCACCAAGCCACTTTCCGATGTGTTTCGCTTCCCTCACAGTGGTTCATTAGCCAGCACCCACTGATAGGAGAGGACTGCTTTTTACTTGACAGCATCCTAGTGCAGGGATCAAAGGGGTCAGAGAAAGTAGAGAGAGCAAAGGAAAAAGGAAAAAGTTGGGTTGTTCGGGACTCCTTAGAGAAGAATTCATGTTGTGCCACCCACGTGTGCGAAGATTTGTCAAAGTCCCCCCCCCCCCATGCCCCTTTCCTCCTTCCCCCCCCCCCCCCCCCCCCCGCTCAACCACCACCAAGCCATCACTCAGCAGGCTGGCTTCCAAGTAAATCAAATACATGCTTTAAGTGTTTGTTTTCTCTCACCTGACTCAGCACAATCGCACTCAGGGTTGCGGTGTAGCGACCAAATGTTGCCACCTGGTTGCCCAATTACTGCACCCTTAGGAATATTTAGTGGATTTCAACAACCTGGTGTTGAATGCCTTCTTTTTTTTTTCTCTCTCTCTCCACTCCACTGAAGGCAAAATAAGATTTCCACCACCACCACCACCACCACCACCACCACCCCAACAGTGTGGAACATTGAAGTGGGCAGAAAACTAGTTACATTTTCCTTTAATGTGAACACCACATTTTAAGACTCTTGTATTTATTCATTTGCAAGTCAATCATGGGAGAGAGAGAGAGGAAGAGAGAGAGAGAGAGATTTGTGAGCAAGTTTGTTTGGAGCGGGGAAGGGGGGAGCGGGTGTTTCAGAGGAGATGGGAGGAAAGAAGAGAGAGGAAGAGAGAGGAGAGAGGAAGAGAGAGGGGCAAGGACGAGCAAAAGAGCGAGCTCTTTGAAGAGATTCTTCCACCCACAAGTTCCTTCCCTTTTCTCTTTGTCGCTTGTCGCTGTCCCGCAGCGATGGGCTTGGTGCACGGAGCCGATAATAACACGCGTGGACCCTGACTGATGGTCAAAAGCCGAGGTTTATTAGTAGCATCAGACTTTATACTCTGAGGGTCATATAGGATAAGGGAGGAAGTGCTGAGCTTATCAACAAAACCATTAATGCTTGTTTGGAACTCCTTTTGTCTTGTATATTCCACCAGGTGTTCTCATATACATATGCAGATGATATCCAATAAGGTATACAAAAGGTAGCCATTTGGTTATTCTCCTCCAAATATTATCCAACCAACTGTAGTCCTGTGCTCACCGACCTTTTCGGGTCACAATGTCCTCCTACAAATCCCCCTTCTGTGTTTTGTAAAATTAGGCCTGAATGATGTATGTAGGGGAAACATGCTCTTGGGAGAGCAGAAAAATGGGGAGAAACAATATTATTTAACCGAAAGCGGAGTGGCACAGGAACAGTGTAAAGACCAACATTGACATACATAGCAGCTGAGTTCAAACATAACATCAAAGTTCTTTACAGTTACATCTTGTTTAGCATTAACAGTTTTAAATTGATAAAAGCTTTTCAGGGAGATTCTTAACCCAATTTAAATTTTGCAGTTTATAGAGGTTAAGCACAGTTTTGCATTTAACAATTGAAGAATAGAAAAGTTTTAGGTAGGTGAGCAGGGAAATCCCCAACAAGCTAATGAGTGAGGAAGAATTTAACTCTACATGGGACTCACAAGCAACCCTGATGGTTGGTGTAAGAGAGGGTTGGGAGCCAAGGCTGGAACTAGTTAAGAACTAGAGGAAGCTCCTCCTACAATCCTTTTGTCTCTGAGTGCCTCCCGGGGCTCCTGGCTTAAGTTCCCAGGTCACCAGACCCTATGAGCAAGGAACTGGGCTGCTTCAATCCCTAGTTAGAAATCCAATAGGAAAGGACTGACCTCAGAGTTCTCGGCCTCCAAGGGCACTCATCTTCCTTGTGATCTCCTTGGCAGTCGGGATACGGTTCTCGATGTCCTTGATGAGGCAGATATCCACTGCTTCTGCAGTGAAAGCACATGGGAGGCCTCCGGGGGTCTCCGGGACTAGGATAGAGGGCTCCTCTTATCCTCCTGCTCCACCCTGAGATCCCCCTTGCTCTATACACACAACCTCCTTTAAGAGGGTGTCAGAGTCGTCCTTGGATGCCACCACAAATTTCTATGGCTTTTCTAATGTCTAAGGTCATTAAAATCTATAAATAACAAGTTACACTTAAAGTCTTCCTCAAACATTCTAAGAAGGTGGAGAATTTCTCTGCACTCCTGACCTGTAGTAGAACCAGAGGAATATTAAACAAATTTAGCTTTTCAGTTCTTAGAGGCAGCTCCACTGGGGGTTCCATCTTCTCCAGGGGCAGTGTTGAGTTCAAGGGAGCTGCAGCACTTTCGAGGTCAGATGAGCCAGTTTTGAGGATCCATCAGGAAATTCTAGGGACAAGAGCATAACCTTTCCCACGGATTATTAGTGTTTATCAAATGCATCATAATGTCAAGGACAGTTGCGCTTGATGCACCAATCTCTTAGGATCCCTCACGTCACCCGGTGTTGGGAGGGGTCTGGCCTCCTCCTCCTCCTCCAATGTCTCCTTGATGGAGATGGATCTTTCAGAATGAAGTCGCGAAGTTGTCTTACTGCAGGCGCTTCCTCCAGTGAATGGAGTCCAGGGCTTTACATTACCAGCTGGCACCCACACAGGCTGCAGCTCAGTTTCTGGAAAAACACAAACAAACCCTCTTCCCACAGTTAGCAAGGGGTCAGGACCTCTCCACTTGTGAGTGACTGCGTCCCTCCACCAAACCAAAGGCATCTGTGTTGGGCCTGCAAGCAGCCTCTAGTGATGCAGAGCTGGTGCTCACCAGGAGACAAAATCTGAACAAAATTTAAGGTGAGTAAGACCAAATTAATGCATTTACAGGGGTAGCATATTCCCCCCTCTGCTTTTAAAGCATAACTTTAACATCTTTGTGATTTTACAATCCTATCAGAAAGCTCTGGGCGTGGCTGCAGGTTGCCACAGCCCCAAGGCAACCTGCTCTTGATAAACAAACAGCAACACATGATAACAATTTGAAACAACTTTTTACAAAGGACAAAATGTTAAGACACACATGTATGCGCGCGCACACACACAGACACACACACACACTTTTGGAGACTTGAAAATATTATTCTCAACCAAGCTTAGTAGTAGTGTTCACCAAAAACCAGTAAGTGAAATGCCATTAAGTCAATAGTTTTGAACTGAGAAACTCAGACAAAAACATTGATCATGCTATGAAATCCCTCCATCAATTTAAAATTGCAAATTTCAGTCTTCCCAGCAATACAGCCATGCTAAGAATACATAATTAGCAACGCAAACTAAAATTAAACCTTCACAACTCCATGGATGTATACAACGTTTTGACACAATAAAATTTTACTCCATTTGTTATTTGGCAATAATCTTAGTATAATCCAATAGCCTGGTCAACTGTCTCCACAAAACGGGAGATAGATCCGTTGGCATTCTTGAGGCCTCGTAAGAATACCAAGGGAATCCCTAGGATTTGAAACCTTTGAATTCTTAAATGCTTTTTTAAGGATAGCTAAAAATATCTGAAACAAGATTTGTTGTTGACATTAGCATAACATATGATAGATTACAATTGGTTATTGATGCGAGATCATCACTCAAATATCTTTAAAACAAATACAAAACCTTGACACATTAAAGGCAGTGAGAGATTTGATAACCAGCCAAAAACAAGAATTACATTAATACATGCAATTAATACATGCAAACACTTTGTAGACAATGAATATCACATTAATTTATACCTTGAAATAATCAAGTAGTGTTCGAGTTCAATTTTATACCAAATTATTTATGATAAAATTTCACATTTTTATTAAATGTCCCCCCAAAAAACCCTCAGGATTTACAAAAGCCTAGTATCTTCTTTGAATTCCAAGCTTCCAAAAGTTGCAATGGATATACAGATGAAGTCAGTTTGCTAAACATCTAACACAACAAAAGACCTTGAAATTGGTGATTATTGTGAAAGCTAGCCACTAAACCGAAGGCCAGCTTCCTCAGCATTATAAGATATTCCAAAAGACATGCGGTTACAACTTGGGTACATTAACAAACAAAACAGCAAACATTCACTTTATAATGATATAATGACATCACCCAAACACTCCTTAAAGCAAGAACATCGCTTTTGTTAATTTTAAACAATGAGAACGTAATGAGGCAGTGAACATAAAAATTAACTTAATATAAAGACTTGTACTTAAAAATTAGTATACATGATTAAGCAATGCTGTATAGGAAAAAGCACTATATGAATAACATGCATACACCACAACTGATTGGAATTTCAGCCTCCAGGATTTATACTTGCAGGGTGAGGAGCACAGGTGGGGCAATGAGACAGTGGCAGTTTTAAGTTTGTAGCTTCTCTGCAGATTCCTGTTTTGTAAACCTGTGAATGTTTGAGACCTGGGGCTGGCTCCTCCCAGAGTCTTCTGGCCACAGGCATCTGCCATCACGGTCAAATTTGGATTTACATTCTTTTTTCCAGTGTCGGCCTCTTCGGCACTTAGGACATATTCCAGGGGAGTGACTGTTAAAAGTATCCGCAGGGTATTTTTGAGTTGAAGGAAGCATTCGGCAATCTTTTCTAAGGTGTCCTGGCTTGCCACAATTAAAACATTTAGCCTTCATTTGTGTTTGAATAGCAAAAGTTTCAAGTGCTGCTAGGCGGGCACGGTGCTTAAATGTCCCTATGTTGCGACAGGCTTTCAGGTAACCCAGAAGATCCTCTCTTTCTTTTATAGGACGAATAACAGCCTGGCAGTCCTCATTCGCATTATCAAAGGCCAGTTGCTTTAACAACAATTTCCTAGTGCCTTCTCCCCTAACTTGTTTTTCTATAGAGTCTGTCAAACGTCTTACAAAATCAGCATAAGATTCTCTGGCTCCTTGAATGACTTTTGTATAACTGCCTGCAAATTCAGACCCAGTTTCGGTTTTCTCCCATGCTCACAATGCTACGTCTCGTATATGCATGAGCGCAGCTTGAGGTAGCTGTATCTGTTGCTCTGTAGTAACCCACTGTCCATCTCCAACCAACATATCATAAGTCAGTTGTCCTCCACCAGGGAGTTGCCGACCTGATGCTCCTAAGGTTCGCAGTTTTTCTTTAGCCATATCGCTTCTCCACATTTTCCATTGTAAATATTGAGAAGGAGAAAACCCTATTTTTGCTATTACTTCAAAATCATAAGGAATCCAGTTTGCTCCCTGGCTCCAGCCATTTAAATATTCCCACACATAAGAAGAAGTAGGTCCATAGGACACACAAGCCTTTTTAAAAGCTATGATGGCATTAACATCTAGGCTTTCATAGGTAGGTTGGTTATTTTCTTGACTAAGTATGATTGGAAAAAGCAATCGGAATTCATGAGGTCTCCGGGGAACATCAGACATTTGGAAATGTCTCTGATCAGATTTAAGAGCAAGACGGCATGGGCTGATATTTAACTGTTGCTTTATCCCAGCCTCATTTACCTCACTAGAGAAATCCTGTGGTTTAACACTGAAAATTTTCTTTTTCTTAGTTCTGATTTCATTTTCAGTCACATTATGGTAACATCTTCCAAGTTTTCTTTTCCTAATTTCCACATCTGTAGTATAAGGCCTTTCTCTTCTAGCTGCATTACAGTGGCATCTCCTCGTGGGAGGGTCTCTCACACATTCTTTCTCATCTTCATCTGTAGTATAAGCCATTTCTTTCCTTGCCACATTACGGTGGCGTCTCCCGTTAGGGAAATCTCTCACAGGCTCCTCTTGGCCATCCTCCTCATCTGTACTATGAGGCGTTTCCTTTTTAGCCATATTACAGCGTCCTTTCCTGTTAGGTGGGCCTCTTAAGGATTCCCTTTCTCTTTCTTCCTTGTTCGTACTATGAAACACTGCTTTTTTAGCTACATTTTGGGGGTGTCTCCCCTTAGAGGAATTTCTTGCAGATTCCCCTTCTAAAATTATAATAATAGCTCTAATTAAAGCCGATATAATCCAACAACTAACTTGAATATCTTCTATCCTTCCGACCTTTTCACCATTTTTCTGAGTAAAATTCTTAAGTCCAGTTTCTAGTGTCCATTCATCTGGAGACCAAGGATTATATTCACTAACAAGCTCTAAATAAGAATGCAATTGCTGCCTAGTTATCTTCGTTCCACTTTTCACTAAAAAATTCTGCATAAGAGAGATAAAAGACTGTGCCCTACACTGGTTCTGGCCCATTGTCCCACTCACCACTTTCTGTGGGGGTCTCCGCTGCACTTTCTCTTCTTCTTTCAAGTCCCCGTTCAGGCGCCAGTTGTCGCTGTCCCGCAGCGATGGGCTTGGTGCACGGAGCCGATAATAACACGCGTGGACCCTGACTGATGGTCAAAAGCCGAGGTTTATTAGTAGCATCAGACTTTATACTCTGAGGGTCATATAGGATAAGGGAGGAAGTGCTGAGCTTATCAACAAAACCATTAATGCTTGTTTGGAACTCCTTTTGTCTTGTATATTCCACCAGGTGTTCTCATATACATATGCAGATGATATCCAATAAGGTATACAAAAGGTAGCCATTTGGTTATTCTCCTCCAAATATTATCCAACCAACTGTAGTCCTGTGCTCACCGACCTTTTCGGGTCACAATGTCCTCCTACAGTCGCTGTGTCCTTCCAATAAGCAGACATAGATGACACAGGATGGTGAGAGCTAGAGAGCGAGCGAGCGAGCCAAAAATGTGGAAACCGCGGTTCCACCAGCACCGTGACAACATTGCCGGTTTTTCTTTATTTAAAAAAAAAAATGGAGAGAGAGAGAGAGAGAGAGAGAGAGAGAGAGAGAGAGAGAGAGAGAGAGAGGAATCTTCCACCACTTCGCCAGTCAGTTCAGAACTTTTCCCCCCAAATGCAGGCCTTAGAGAACTCAGAAGTTGGTGAACAGAAAGTATGGAATCCTGGTTCTCAGCGCTACACAACTCTGTTTAGGATACAAACAGGTTTTTCAACAGCTTTGGCCTCAAACCTGTGTGTGTGTGTGTGTGTGTGTGTGTGAGAGAGAGAGAGAGAGAGAGAGAGAGAACTAAGCGTTTCTGACAAAACGTGCGCAGAACCTCAACAGCAACAACTAAACCCATATGCCTCGGAGCCCCATCCAGAGGTGTTTACATGGCATTTTGACAAGATATTGAGCCAAAGCTCAGAGAGAGAATTGAGGAGAAAATAAATAAATAAATAAATAAATGGTGAAATCACGAATGTAAATTCGAATGATCTGTATTCCGGGAGTGAGTGAGTGAGTGGAATTTACCGACACCGTGTCAGGATAGACAATGTGTCCGGACAGACAACGATGGAGAGTGGTGGTGGTGGTGGTGGGGGGGGGGAAGAGATGTCATTTCCAGTGTTTTCTAACCTAAGGGAAACTTGTAGGAAAAGTAGCATGCTCCGCACCACGGTCATGAGAGCCTTGTAGGCGCACGTGCTAAACTCCACACACATGATTTCCATCACCTTCGATTCAATGTGCACCTAGATCGAGGGGTTTCCCAGACACTAGAGCGCTCTTTGCAGACTCTGGGTTTGGTGGGCATGGTGGCACGACAGCGGCAGTGGCAGTGGCACTGAAGTCCAGGCCGCTCTAGGTAGGTCTGAAAAGACGTCCCTCTCTCCGTTCCAGCAGAAGCTGGCCCAAGGGCTTGGGACCCCGCCCACAGCACAGGCAGCCAGTGGTGGGTATCTACGTGTAGGTGGTCGTCTCGCCATCAGGAGGTAGAGAAATCTCTGCCACGCCGTCCCTCCCTCCCTCCCTCCCTCCCTCCCTCCCTCCCTCCCTCCCTACAACCCCCCCTCCCGTCCCGCAAGGCTAACTAAGCAAGATCCCAGGCTACCAAGGAGAAGCAGGAGGGACTCTCCCCAGAGTCGGCCCGGGGGTGAAGGGCAGTCCAGTCATGTGGTGGATGGGAGAGGGAAGAAGAGGGGCCCGGCATGGCTTGCTCTCAAAGCCGTCATTGGGCCAGTTGAGTCCCTAAAAGCACACCAAGCCACCCACCGCCATCCAGCCAGCCAGCCAGCCAGCCAGCCAGCCAGCATCCGCACACGCACCCACCCGGATGGCACACTGTTTTTGTATTTGTGTGTGGCGCGCGCGCTGCGCGCCCCGCCTGGCTTCACTCAATGTTTCACCAAATCATCAGGCTCAAGCAGAAGTTAGTGGCTCAGGGGAAAACTTTATTGAACGGGGCACATAGTGGAAGTAGATGGTGGCAGGAAGGTCAGGCTTCCACCATCGCAGCAGCAAGGCAGACATCGGCAGGGGCATTCGGGGAGCAGAAACAGAAACGTGGGTGCTGTTGGGTGTGTCGGGGGTGATGGGGCGTACCACTGGGGGCAGGGTGGGTCCTTCCGGCGGCAGGGGGCGGCAGCAGCGGGGAAGACACGTCCTCTTCATCCACCTCTTGTTCCAATGAGGTCCTCGCTCCCTCCCTCTTCATCTACCTACGCACAGCAGCCGCTTTTCCCTGAAAAACCAAAAGGAACCCAAGAAACAAGCAGTGAGCGCCAGCCAGAGTTGTTAGCTTACGATCGATCCTTGTGTCCATTCATCCCACGTGTGCCCGGTCAGCTCCTGTTCCATCCCAGCACCTCTATTTTTTTGTTTCGTGTGTGTGTGTGTGTGTGTGTGTGTGTGTGTGTTGTGTGTGTGTGGCAAAGCACGGGTCGCCGAATCATTCCTCCCTCCCCCCCCCGGCCCCGGCCCCCCCACCCCCCGTTTTGCCTGGATATGTTTTCTGCACTTGATCTTAGCCAAAAGGCCGAGAAGCGATTGGATATCTGTTCTAGTCTAGGACGCAACGCAGCACACCTGAGCATCTTGGTGGGGCCAGCAGAGGCAGGTCATCACTGAACGTTGAGCCCAGCTTCCCCTGCTGGAACGAGTGTTTCTTTCTTTCTTTCTTTCTTTCTGGAGCAAAGGGAAAAATAAATGCATAAGGCCAAGAAAAAATGAAATTTACAGTTTAAACGGTTTTTAGAAAGACTCCCCAAGAGGAAGGAAGGAAGGAAGGAAGGAAGGAAGGAAGGAAGGAAGGAAGGAAGGAAAGAAGGAGAGAGAGAGAAAGAGAGAGAGAGAGAGAGAACGAACCGAACCGTTGGACAAGTGTAGAGACGGATGGAAGTAAGATTCCTTAGGAAGGATTATACCACTGTACTCAAATGGGGAAAATCTGTTGAGGGAGGGGTGGGAGTAGGTGGGGGTGGGAAGAAACAAGAAAGTCCGTTTAACACTGAACATCTGAATGGGGGGGGAGGGAGAAGCGGTGCAGAGATGGCAAGGAGGGGGCAAAGAGGGGGAGGGGGAGGGAAGTTTTAGGAAGACTGAGAGGACATAGAAAACAAATAGATAAACAGCGACACCTGGTGGCAAATGACGGAGTCAATTGTCACCGGGCATCTGGTCGACCTCCGCTGAGAGGAGCTGCGATGGGGCACCTGGTCGACCGCCTTCCTTGGAAAAGAAAGGGTTAGGGAGAGAGGGGGAGAGAGAGGAGAGAGGAGAGCAGAGAGAGAGAGAGAGAGAGAGAGAGGAGAGAGGAGAGAGGAGAGAGAGAGGAGAGAGAGGAGAGCAGAGGGGAGAGAGAGAGAGAGAGAGAGAGAGAGAGAGGAGAGAGAGCGCAGAGAGAGAGCAGAGAGAGGAGAGAGGGGGGGGGGAGAGAGAGAGAGAGAGAGCAGAGGGGGGGGAGAGAGAGAGAGAGAGAGAGAGAGAGAGAGAGAGAGGGAGCCGTCGGCGGGGAAAATCCCAATCTCCAAGAAATCGTAACACAGAATTCAAAAAAATCACGATAAAAGCAATATATATATATACATATATAAACACATCATATATACACACGTATCTATGCATATATGTGAAAAACAGGAGTGGGGGAGGGGAGAGCGAGGACACAGAATTCAAAAGAATCACGATAAAAGCAATATATATATACATATATAAACACATCATATATGCACACGTATCTATGCATATATGTGAAAAAAGGAGTGGGGGAGGGGAGAGCGAGGACACAGAATCCAAAAGAATCACGATAAAAGCAATATATATATAC
>NW_026701660.1:77500-90000 GCF_030435755.1 Ochotona princeps
TGCCTGCTGCCGGATCCCGGCCTCCATCCGCCAACATCCGGGCCCCGGTCCCGAGGGCCGTAACCCCGCAGGAACGCTCCCAAGGCCGACGCGGCCGAGGGGAGACCCAACAGGCCCAAACCCGTGGCCCCACCGCACCACCCTCGCCGGCGGTGACCGGCCAGCGGGCCAACGGCAAGCCCAGGGCGGGAAGCGAGCAGAGCCACCCCACCACCAGGGCCACAGGGGCACAGCACGGGACAAAGCCACACACAACCCCAGGGCCCCAGGTGGCAAGCGGAAGGCCACACACCGGAGGCGACACACGCGCACCGCATGCGTGCGTGCGAGCGACCACAGGAGCCCCTCCGTCAGGCCCACAGTAGGCACCGGGACACACCCGGCCCGGCCCAGCGGGACCCTCCCCCGACCCAGAGGGGGGAGGCACGGGCCACGGCGAGGTAGAGGTGCGAGAGGCAGCGTCCGGCCCCCAGCGGAAGGGGGCCAGAAGAGCCCACGCGTAACCCCCACACACTCCCCGAGGGGAGGGCGGAGGGAACGAGCGACCATCGCCACCTAACGCACAACGAACCCGAGCCATCCGCGTCGTCAGCAGCGTGGCTACCGACACACACCAGGAGGGAAGGAACGGCGACAAGCGGGGGATACGGCACCCCATCACGTAAGGCACGTCCCTGTCGGATCGCTAGAGAAGGCTTTTCTCACCGAAGGTGGGCCGCACCCCACCAACCCCGAGCGCACCTCTCACCAGGCCGAGAGGGCCCTTCGAGGGAGCAACACCCAACCCGCGGGGCGAGCCCGAAGCCGGGCGGAGGGGTCTGCGGTAGAGGAAAGGAAGCCACCTGCCCCCACAGACGCGCAGGGGACACCAGCGGCCAAGCAAGGCCACAGGCGGCAGCAGCAGCGGCGGCGACGGGCCTGCGCTGCACCCACGCTGCCTCTTCCTTACCGCCTCGACCCCCCAGGGACTCCCACGCACCAAGCAGCACACGCCAGCGAGGCTGCGACGGCACACCCGGGAGAGAGCACACCGGGGCAGTGAAGGAGCGACGGCACCACTCGGTTCCAGGCGCCTGAGAGGCAAACGACCTGGACCGCTCCAGGAGCACCGCAGAGAGCTGAGCAGGGTCAGACTCTGCCAGACAAGCCCCGCACCACCACCGCGGGACGGGGCCCGCCCACACACCATGACACACCGACACGGCAGAGGGCGAAGGGTGTCCGCCACGTCCGAGGACCCCCGCCTGGACCCCCAACGCCAGCACCTTCAGGCGGCACAAGGCAGAGGGAGCGGAGATCGAGCCGGATTCCGCACCCCTGGCCTCTCCCACCACGCCGAGGCAGGGGAAAGAGGAACCAGGAGCCCGCAAGACAGAACGAGCAGCTCGGCAGCATTCGCCATGAATGGCCGTCCCTCGTCTGTAAGCGGCTTAGGCCCGGCCCAGGAGAGCGCCACATCACCACATCGGTCAAGTCTCGGTCTAGGATTATGACATCACGCGAGGCACAGGGGGTCACGCCCAGCGAGGACAGCTGCCAGGGGGGGGTCCGTCGGCAGCCTCGCCAGCCCCTTGCCTCTTCAGCAGCGGTGGCCAACCCCAGCGGAGGAACGCCTGACACGCACACGCGGCATAAGGCCGACGACCACTGAGACTCAGTTCTGAGGGGGTTCTGTCAGCCACCACTACGCAGCGGGCCACCTGCGGCAGAAGACGGACACGGGTATAGGACCCAGCGCCCAGCCTCACCTCTGCCGCTCTCGGGGCAAATTCTAAGCCGGAGATGGTGGCACCGTCGCAGGGCTAAGCCAGGATCGCACACCAAGCTCCCGCACGAACCCAGGCAGGGAGCTCGGCACCGGATGGGCAGGGGGAACGCAGTCCAGCGCCAGGCCGCCGGCAGCCCATCGCGCTCCCCCCTACCGCCCCAGACGCGAACCCAGGGGCCCAGCTCTTCCGGTGACAGTCACCAGGAGACAGCGTGTCAGCACCTACCTGCAGATCCAAAATGACAACTGCAGGTGTAGAAATGCCCTTCCAGGGGACAACAGGGACAACCTATGGGACACAGCCGCCCCTCAGATGGGGGCCCGGGTCACAAGTCCCCAAAAACACAGCCATCGCCCACAGGGCATGCTCCTGTGGCCACCTGGTCGACCCCAGGAGTTAGAGAAAAGCAAACAACTCTACAGCCCCACCAACGGCCCCGACCAGGTCCCCCTAGGGTGCGGGTGACAAGTGTCGGGCCGGCGGCCCAGGGCCTCAGCCCCGCCAACGGCCCCGGCCGGGTCCCCTAGTGCAGGCGACAAGTGTCGGGCCGGTGGCCGTGGCCTCGCAGCCCCGCCAACGGCCCCGACCAGGTCCCCCTAGGGTGCGGGTGACAAGTGTCGGGCCGGCGGCCCAGGGCCTCAGCCCCGCCAACGGCCCCAGCCGGGTCCCCTAGTGCAGGCGACAAGTGTCGGGCCGGTGGCCGTGGCCTCGCAGCCCCGCCAACGGCCCCGACCAGGTCCCCTAGGGTGCGGGTGACAAGTGTCGGGCCGGTGGCCGTGGCCTCGCAGCCCCGCCGACGGCCCCGACCGGGTCCCCTTGTGCAGGCGACAAGCGTCTGGGCCGGCGGCCGTGGCCTCAAGCCCCACCAACGGTCCCGGCCGGGTCCCCTAGTGCAGGCGACAAGTGTCGGGCCGGTGGCCGTGGCCTCGCAGCCCCGCCGACGGCCCCGATCGAGTCCCCTAGTGCACGGTGGCAGTGATAAAAGGGTGTGCTGGTCGACCCCATGCACTCTAGCGGTACTCCAGCCCGGTTACAATCGGGAGCGAGCAGACACCTACCCACCCCCGCAGCTGCCTGCCTGCTCACTTGCAAGCCTCCAGGCTCAATCTCCGAACAGCACACGAGCCACCAAGGTCCCAGCAGGGCTGGGACTCTCCCGCCTGCAGCTTGGGGACTTTGTCACATCCTGTCCCGGGCTCTCCACCCACTTGCTCGCCCTTGCCGGCTCCAGAATGCTCTACAGCTACAGCACGGCTGCCACCAGGTGGAGTCAGACAGCCAGCACCAAGGGACAAAGGGACAGCACGCTGGATGCACGCAGCCAGGCAATGAAGCCGAGATAGGCAGGGAAATGTGTGTCACTGCCTCCCTCCCTCCCTCCCCTCGCAGGGGGTGCTGGCTGGTCCCGGCCGCCAGGTCGGTTGCTTTGCCTTGCCTCTCATTTAGAACCAAACTGTGTCGTGACCGTCACTGGTGAAATGTTAACATTCGGTGTTGATGCATGGAACACCAGGTCGCGTGGCTTGGGGAGAATCGAGTTGTAGTAGTGAGTGACCACGCATCTACTGTGACAGGATACATCTGACCTATCAGTACAGTCTTGGGGGAAGGGTGGATAGACTTGGTCACACACAGGTAAAGGAAAACGGCAGACAGAAAATAAAATGAAAACACCGACATTGAGAGAGAAAAGGGAGAGAGAAACGGGGGGGGGGGGGGGAGAGAATGAGAACTGAAAGGAAGGCAAAACTAAGAAAGAAAGAAAAAAAAAAAAAAAAAACCAGGAAGACCAAAAACTAGGAAAGGAGAAAGACAACATAAAGGGAAGCAATGGACACAGTAGAACAAAATTTTTTGGGGGGAAAAAAAAAAAAAACAGACACACACGAGTAAAACAGATGAGGCAAGACAATAAATCCAGCATGAGGACGCGAGAGAAAAACATATATAGATTGAAAGAGAAGAGAGAAACAAGTTAAGAAGGACCAAGGAAGCCAAAGGTAAAGGAAGAAGGCAGACAGAAAATAAAATGAAAACACCGACATTGAGAGAGAGAAAAGGGAGAGAGAAACGGGGGGGGGGGGGCTGGGGGGAGGAGAGAATGAGAACTGAAAGGAAGGCAAAGGTAAGAATACAAAAAAAAAAAAAGAAGAAGAAGAAGAAAGACAAAAACTAAGAAAAGAGAAAGACAACATAAAGGGAAGCAATGGAAACATTAGGGGAGAACACACACACACACACACACACACACACACACACGCAGGTACAACGGCCAGACACACACCGATGAGGGAAGAAAATAAATCCAGAATGAGGACGCGAGAGAAAGGCCTATAAAGATTGAACGAGAAAAAACAACTCAAGAACAACCTAGGGGAAGGCAGAGAATGTAAGGATGAAGACTGTCAAATAAAGGTGGGAGTCACAAGTGAAATTCTAGGAGATGTAGGGGAGTGGGAGAAGGAGAGGAGACAGTGAAAAGGAGAAAGCGAAAGAAAGAAAGAGAGGAAAGCGGGAATCGGCGAGCAAAACAGAGAAAGAGAGAGAGAGAGAGAGAGAAACAGAGCCTAAAAGGAATGGAGAGATCCAAGAAGAAAGAACTAAGGCAACATCCCTGGGAAGGTAACAGATCCCCCCGCCTGGACGTGGCAGGAGCACCTAGAGAGGCGCGCACAGTGCAGTCCCGGCCCGGCGGAAGGACGGTTTCTGCCGCCGCGGCCCCCTCCCCCCTCCCCCCTCCCCCCACCGCCGGCACCGCCGCCACTGCTCAGCCAGCAAGCCAGAAGCCCGACTGTGCTTACTGCGCCTGCGCCAGACCGACTCTCTCCCTCCCTCCCTCCCTCCCTCCTCCTTCCTCGACCCCCCCAAACTCCACGCCGACCACCACCCCGAGGCCTCGCGAGACGCGAGACTTGTTCAGACGCGGGCGCCATCTTGGCTTCTGCCGTCAGCGCCATCTTGGCTTTCGCCTCTTGTCCGATCCGATACTGTGGCCACTAGATGGCGCGCAGACAGCACGAGTGGATTCTTGAAACACGCTGGGGTTTCTGGTTTGGAGTCAGTTGGGGTTGCGATGGGACGGGGAAGATGAAGGATGGGGGAGCAGGAAGAGCAAAGACAAGAGATCACAACGACAACACTGAGTCTCGAGCCCAGGGGTCAGTTCCAGATTCATCCCTTGGGCCACGTTTTTCCAAGCCCAGCTCTCCCGGGGAACCTCATCCAGTAATGAGAGAGAAAGAGAGAGAGAGAGAGAGAGAGAGAGAGAGAGAGAGAGAGAGAGAGAGAGAGAGAGAGAGAGAGAGAGAGAAAGACTGTCTCACAAAAATCAGAAACCCGGTTCAGTCCATCTCAATGTCCCCAACCACATTGGTACAGCAAAGATTTCCCTATACACACACAGCTACAACCCAGTCAGCGCCTCACCCCAAGTCCGTTCCCACAATCTGTGCCAAGAGACCTTTCCTCCACCCTTGTCTCTCCTGGATGTCCCTCCCTAGGCGGTATTGTCACAAAGTGTGGAAGGGCTCTCTCCCTCCTGTGTCACAGCAGCTGAGGCCAAGCTAGGCCGAAGCCAGGAGCCAGGAACAAGATGAAATCGGTGTTCCCATACGGCAAGGCCAGTGTGTCTGCTGACAGGCTGTTGAGCGTGTGTGCGGTGCCACAATGCCAGTATCCCCCACTGTCTTGCTTTCACTTTCTGTTCTCTAGTTTTATTTTTATTTATTTATTTGGCCTTGAGGTTGACTTATTTTCATTGGGAAGGCAGATTTGCAGAGAGAAGGAGAGACAGACGGACAGAAAGATTTCCATCCGCCGGTGCACTCCCCAAATGGCCACAACCACGGCCGGAGCTGACTGGATCCGATCCGAATCCAGGCGCTGGGAGTTTCTTCCAGGCCTCCCACACAGGTGCAGGGTCCCGTACACTTGGACCACCCTCCGCTGTTTTCCCAGGGCACAAACAGGGAGCTAGATCAGAAGTGGAGCCACAGGGACATGAAAGTGGAGGAAAAGCCAGTGAAGCTATTCTGCAGCGCCCTTGCGTCTGCCTGTCCTTCCTGTGAGCTCTTGCAAGACCCAAGAAGTTCCTCAGGGACAGAAAGGATGTGCCATGGAAACAGGTTAGGGATGTGAAAGGAGAGAGAGGAAAAGAGGGGAGAGAGAGAGAGAGAGAGAGAGAGAGAGAGAGAGAGATTGAAATTGAGTTAGTGAGAATGTGACAACAATTCAGTCTTCTCTGTTCCCCATTTGCAGGTAAGGTCCAGATGAGGAAAAGGAGAAAGGGAGCAGCCAGGCTGGGATTGGGCCTCTTCGCCTCTCTCTCTCTCTCTCTCTCTCTCTCTCTCTCTCTCTCTATCCCAGGAGGGGGCATCACACAGCTTTCTCTTTCCAATTTGTGAGCAGAAGTGGTTGCACGCTGAGTGGTTCCTGGCCAGGATCCAGAACATGGAGGGAGAAGTAGGTGTCAGGTAAGGCCACCTGTGAGGCCTTCACGTCGGCATAGTGGCCTTTCATTCCCAATCCACCAGAGAAATCCTCGGGCAGGAAGGGCACAGGCCAGCCCATATGTCCTCCTGCTCTGCCGTCCTCAAGTCCCCTTGACTTGTCCGCAGAGCCGACCGCACACAACACCCACAACTCAGGCACAGGTGCCCCAGTCTCTCCCTCAGAGCACCCTTTCCCTTCAGTTCCGCAGAATAAGAGATGGTGAGCTGACCCTCCAACTCTTCCGCCTCCACACCCCACCCACCCACCCACCCACGGTCCATCAAAGACAAGGGGTTGGTTGGTTGGTTGGTTAGTTGGTTGGTTGGGTCCGGCCGGCATGTTAGCCTAGTGACTAAATCCTAAAGAAAAGAAAGATAGATGTGAACGCAGAGAAGAGCTGCCTTCCAAAACACACATATAATTAGCCAGGCCGGGTTGGGGCGCAAGCCAGGCTGGATTGAACTGTGAACTGGCTAGCACCCCACAGTTCGCAGGAGGGCTGGGGATGGACCAGGCCAGGCTAGGTTGCCGTACCCCAGCCCAATGGCGATAGCTGGGACTGGTGGTGGGCCATCTCAGATTGTGCCACAGCACCCACTGGCGCACGCAAGAACCGGGGGTGGTGCGGTGGGGGTGGTGGAGAGGGAGCGTGAGAACCGGAATCAAGTTAGGGCGCTGCACCCAGTCAGGCAAAAAGAGAGCCAAAATGGCTGGGCGGGTGGGTGGGTGCGTTGCGGGCGGGCGGGCGGGCGGGCGGGCCAGCCGGATTAGGCCACAACACCCAGCTGTCAGCAAAGCGCCGGGACTGCCTGGGTGAAAAAATTACATCAGGCAGGCCGGCCGGACCGCATTAGCCCCCAGACGGTCCCAAGATCTGGGGCTGGGAGCCCGCCAGCCTGCTAGGGGAACGCCAGGCAGGCAGGCAGGCAGGCAGGCAGGCAGGCAGGCAGGCACTCCTCCTGTCAGCTAGGCCGTAGCTCCCGTCGGAGAGCACGTTAAGGCCTGCCTGAACTAAAACAGCAAGCTACCCATAGATCATCAGGCCGTATGTGCCAAACATACAAGGCCTGGGCCAGAGATGTCGACAGCGTGCATCTCCCCGGACCAGACAAGAAGACGAGGGGAAGGCAAGAGTTGTTGCTTGGGCCAGGCGTGTGCGGTTGCCTAGTGGCTCCATTTCTCGGCCTGTACGTGCCGAGATCCCATACGGGTGCCGGTTCGAGTCCCAGCTGCCCCACTTCCGTCCAGCTCCCTGCCTGTGGCCTGGAAAAGCGGTCGAGGATGGCACAAAGCCTTCGGTATCGGCAGCCGCCTGTGTGGCGGAGACCGACCGGGAAGAAGCTCCCGGCTCCTGGTTTTGGTTCTGCTCAGCCCCGACCACTTGGGGAGGGAACCAGCCAGCGGGCAGGAGATATTTCTTTCTGTCTCTCCTTCTCTCAGCAACACCCCTCCCAACCACACACACACACACACACACACACACACACACACACACCCCTCCCAACCACACACACACACACACACTCACACACACAGACACGCGCACGCGCGCACAGGGTCCTCCTGACTGGCGTGTGGCTGCCGGCTCCACCTCAGGATCCTTCACCGTCCAACAATAAGAACCAGATTGGGTTGAAGAACAGTCAGGAAACACCACTGTTCCTGCTAGGACAGGAGGTGGACTGAACAGGGCTGGCTCATGGACCCACTGGTATGCGTGAAACCTGGCACTGGGAGAGTTTCTGATGGAGGAGCCTGGGCAACTCCTCTGGCAGGACACAGTCCCTGCAGGTAAGCGCAAGCAGCACAAATAGGAAACAGCCCAGAACAGGCTATGGAAATTATCCCACTGGTATACACATGGCATGGATTGGGGGCAAGACCAGGCTGAACCTGTTCACATCACCCGCTGGTGAGTCCGAGCGCCAGAACAGAGTGTGGGTCGAGCCAGGTTCGGTTGCGACACATACTAGTACACAATAAGGAATGCCAAGGTGAGGTGAGCCGTACCAGATGTGGTTGCAGCGCCCAAACAGCACATGTGATAGTCAGGGGGAGGAGGCAAAGCTGACAGGGGAATGTGGGCTCCCCTGCTGGACAACTACTTCCCGACTAGGCTGCAGCTCCAACCGGTCTGCGTGAGGACCGAATATGAAGCGGGCAGGATCGAACCGGACTACGACACCCGTCGGTTCACGAGGAAGACAGGCCTGGAAACAGAACGAACCCGGCAATCCCAACGACCAGCATGATCATAAGCCGATCGGTGTGACGGACGGTGTTGGACTGTGTACTAGCAGACTCGCGCAGAAATCAGGCCTGTGATCATCTCAGATGAAGTTTCTTTGGAGAGAGATCCCTCCAACTGAACTGCTGATCTTAGAACCCCAACCATGAAGAGACTGTCAGCCAGTGGATTCTGAATAGGGTTCATTGCGATTGGAACTGAGACATTGGCAGCAGTCCAGAACTGATGAACTATCAGAACTGTATGAGCAGGAGCCTCAGAGCGTGCCTCCCGTTGGGGATCTGGGATGGGTGGGAGGTTGGGTGGGGCTTTTCCCTTTTTTTTTTTTTTTTTTTTTTTTCCCCTGACCCCAGATACAGGGTAAAATGATATTGATGTGGAAACAATGGTATTTCCCACTTTCACCCTGTAGCCCTTGACACTCTGTTCCCTAATCAACCAAGTAAGATTATTAAAAAATAATTTTTAAAAAAAGGTATATCAGGTTTTACAATTTCATTAATTTTTATGAATGGGTAGTATTCTATAGTGTTTGTGTGCCACATTTTCTTTATTCTGTCACCCGCTGATGGGTATCTGTGTTGATCCCGTATCTGGCTATTGTGAATTGAGCTGTGATAGCTGTAAGGGTGCAAATAACTCTCTCATATGCATTTTCATTTGGATAAAATCATAGGGCTGCGACGCTGGTTCGTATGCAGACTTTTAGATACCATTTGTTTTTTATCCAATTGGGAAACATGAGATATTTTAATGAAATTATAACTGGATAAGAAATGAGTTTTATGAAGCATGGTGGCCACTTGGGGAGTGAACCAGCCAGTGGGCAGGAGATATTTCTTTCTGTCTCTCCTTCTCTCTCTATATATATTATATCTGAGTTTCAATAAAAATAAAATGGATGGATGGATGGATGGATGGATGGATGGATGGAGGAATTGTTTTTTCTGAACAGGCACCGACTGTGAGATGTAAGTAAGGCTCTGGACTGCTGTGTCCTGGTCGCTCGGTCCAACGCCGATCCAAGCAGAGAACCGGGCCTGGCACGGGGCACAGGCCTAGTATATTCCTGCAACCCCTCCCACCGCCCCTCCACCCCCGCCCCGCGCACCTGCACAAGGACAGGTAAGGGGTTCCTCTCTGTGTTTTGAGTAATCGGTTCAGCTAGATCGTTCTATTGAGAGGGAGGGATGCTTGATGTTGAGCAGTTCTGCTTGTTTGAGTGACAGAAGTACACGCACAGGTTAATAACACGCGTTCACATAGTTAAGGTGATGGATGGAAGAGTGAATCAATAATGCCGATGGAAAGGCCACATCAGAAGGGAGCCGTTCCTGAGAACCACTCATGGTCTGCCCCATGCGAGTCAGAAAGCAGCGGCCAGATCCCACTTTGCACTTCCAGAGCGAGCGAAGGGGAGTGACCGACTGTGGCTGACCTTTGCCCCAGTCGGAGAGGCAGATCCTTTCACTGACAAACGCCTGAGGGCAGGTATGGCTCTGGGTGGAGCGGAGAGAAAGTGAAGCCTTTGGCAGACAACGGGACTTTGAACCAACCATTTGCATTTCAATGAAGGCAATGAATGAGGCCTCTTGGAATTGAATGAGAGGTTGCGTCCCTCAAGCCAGTGGCTTCCGAAACGAAGGCTGCTGCTTTCTTGGGGCACACCCCCCCCACACACACACACAGAGGCTCATTCTGACGAGGAGGCGGGGTGCGGGTGCCCTGCCTGCCCCATGCTTCTCCTTACATGTCCCTGGACCCTGGACCCTGGCTCTGGCTCTAGCTCTGGCCTGGGAAAGGAGATGTGGATTGGGGAGGTGACTTGCAAGACGTACACACAAGACCCACCCACCATCAGTGAAACACAGCTTCTCTCCCTCCTTCCTTCCCTGGGGCTTGTGGGGGAGGGGAGGTTGGTATCAGGCAGGGAGGCACTTTTTGTTTTGGCTTGGCTTTTCTCCTCTTGGGTGTCACTGGTGCACCCCAGCGTATTCCATCACCAAGCCACTTTCCGATGTGTTTCGCTTCCCTCACAGTGGTTCATTAGCCAGCACCCACTGATAGGAGAGGACTGCTTTTTACTTGACAGCATCCTAGTGCAGGGATCAAAGGGGTCAGAGAAAGTAGAGAGAGCAAAGGAAAAAGGAAAAAGTTGGGTTGTTCGGGACTCCTTAGAGAAGAATTCATGTTGTGCCACCCACGTGTGCGAAGATTTGTCAAAGTCCCCCCCCCCCATGCCCCTTTCCTCCTTCCCCCCCCCCCCCCCCCCGCTCAACCACCACCAAGCCATCACTCAGCAGGCTGGCTTCCAAGTAAATCAAATACATGCTTTAAGTGTTTGTTTTCTCTCACCTGACTCAGCACAATCGCACTCAGGGTTGCGGTGTAGCGACCAAATGTTGCCACCTGGTTGCCCAATTACTGCACCCTTAGGAATATTTAGTGGATTTCAACAACCTGGTGTTGAATGCCTTCTTTTTTTTTCTCTCTCTCCACTCCACTGAAGGCAAAATAAGATTTCCACCACCACCACCACCACCACCACCACCACCACCACCACCACCACCCCAACAGTGTGGAACATTGAAGTGGGCAGAAAACTAGTTACATTTTCCTTTAATGTGAACACCACATTTTAAGACTCTTGTATTTATTCATTTGCAAGTCAATCATGGGAGAGAGAGAGAGGAAGAGAGAGAGAGAGAGATTTGTGAGCAAGTTTGTTTGGAGCGGGGAAGGGGGGAGCGGGTGTGTCAGAGGAGATGGGAGGAAAGAAGAGAGAGGACGAGAGAGGAGAGAGGAAGAGAGAGGGGCAAGGACGAGCAAAACAGCGAGCTCTTTGAAGAGATTCTTCCACCCACAAGTTCCTTCCCTTTTCTCTTTGTCGCTGTGTCCTTCCAATAAGCAGACATAGATGACACAGGATGGTGAGAGCTAGAGAGCGAGCGAGCGAGCCAAAAATGTGGAAACCGCGGTTCCACCAGCACCGTGACAACATTGCCGGTTTTTCTTTATTTAAAAAAAAAAATGGAGAGAGAGAGAGAGAGAGAGAGAGAGAGAGAGAGAGAGAGAGAGAGAGAGAGGAATCTTCCACCACTTCGCCAGTCAGTTCAGAACTTTTCCCCCCAAATGCAGGCCTTAGAGAACTCAGAAGTTGGTGAACAGAAAGTATGGAATCCTGGTTCTCAGCGCTACACAACTCTGTTTAGGATACAAACAGGTTTTTCAACAGCTTTGGCCTCAAACCTGTGTGTGTGTGTGTGTGTGTGTGTGTGAGAGAGAGAGAGAGAGAGAGAGAGAGAACTAAGCGTTTCTGACAAAACGTGCGCAGAACCTCAACAGCAACAACTAAACCCATATGCCTCGGAGCCCCATCCAGAGGTGTTTACATGGCATTTTGACAAGATATTGAGCCAAAGCTCAGAGAGAGAATTGAGGAGAAAATAAATAAATAAATAAATAAATGGTGAAATCACGAATGTAAATTCGAATGATCTGTATTCCGGGAGTGAGTGAGTGAGTGGAATTTACCGACACCGTGTCAGGATAGACAATGTGTCCGGACAGACAACGATGGAGAGTGGTGGTGGTGGTGGTGGGGGGGGGGAAGAGATGTCATTTCCAGTGTTTTCTAACCTAAGGGAAACTTGTAGGAAAAGTAGCATGCTCCGCACCACGGTCATGAGAGCCTTGTAGGCGCACGTGCTAAACTCCACACACATGATTTCCATCACCTTCGATTCAATGTGCACCTAGATCGAGGGGTTTCCCAGACACTAGAGCGCTCTTTGCAGACTCTGGGTTTGGTGGGCATGGTGGCACGACAGCGGCAGTGGCAGTGGCACTGAAGTCCAGGCCGCTCTAGGTAGGTCTGAAAAGACGTCCCTCTCTCCGTTCCAGCAGAAGCTGGCCCAAGGGCTTGGGACCCCGCCCACAGCACAGGCAGCCAGTGGTGGGTATCTACGTGTAGGTGGTCGTCTCGCCATCAG
>NW_026701660.1:105000-114178 GCF_030435755.1 Ochotona princeps
ATCGCCACCTAACGCACAACGAACCCGAGCCATCCGCGTCGTCAGCAGCGTGGCTACCGACACACACCAGGAGGGAAGGAACGGCGACAAGCGGGGGATACGGCACCCCATCACGTAAGGCACGTCCCTGTCGGATCGCTAGAGAAGGCTTTTCTCACCGAAGGTGGGCCGCACCCCACCAACCCCGAGCGCACCTCTCACCAGGCCGAGAGGGCCCTTCGAGGGAGCAACACCCAACCCGCGGGGCGAGCCCGAAGCCGGGCGGAGGGGTCTGCGGTAGAGGAAAGGAAGCCACCTGCCCCCACAGACGCGCAGGGGACACCAGCGGCCAAGCAAGGCCACAGGCGGCAGCAGCAGCGGCGGCGACGGGCCTGCGCTGCACCCACGCTGCCTCTTCCTTACCGCCTCGACCCCCCAGGGACTCCCACGCACCAAGCAGCACACGCCAGCGAGGCTGCGACGGCACACCCGGGAGAGAGCACACCGGGGCAGTGAAGGAGCGACGGCACCACTCGGTTCCAGGCGCCTGAGAGGCAAACGACCTGGACCGCTCCAGGAGCACCGCAGAGAGCTGAGCAGGGTCAGACTCTGCCAGACAAGCCCCGCACCACCACCGCGGGACGGGGCCCGCCCACACACCATGACACACCGACACGGCAGAGGGCGAAGGGTGTCCGCCACGTCCGAGGACCCCCGCCTGGACCCCCAACGCCAGCACCTTCAGGCGGCACAAGGCAGAGGGAGCGGAGATCGAGCCGGATTCCGCACCCCTGGCCTCTCCCACCACGCCGAGGCAGGGGAAAGAGGAACCAGGAGCCCGCAAGACAGAACGAGCAGCTCGGCAGCATTCGCCATGAATGGCCGTCCCTCGTCTGTAAGCGGCTTAGGCCCGGCCCAGGAGAGCGCCACATCACCACATCGGTCAAGTCTCGGTCTAGGATTATGACATCACGCGAGGCACAGGGGGTCACGCCCAGCGAGGACAGCTGCCAGGGGGGGGTCCGTCGGCAGCCTCGCCAGCCCCTTGCCTCTTCAGCAGCGGTGGCCAACCCCAGCGGAGGAACGCCTGACACGCACACGCGGCATAAGGCCGACGACCACTGAGACTCAGTTCTGAGGGGGTTCTGTCAGCCACCACTACGCAGCGGGCCACCTGCGGCAGAAGACGGACACGGGTATAGGACCCAGCGCCCAGCCTCACCTCTGCCGCTCTCGGGGCAAATTCTAAGCCGGAGATGGTGGCACCGTCGCAGGGCTAAGCCAGGATCGCACACCAAGCTCCCGCACGAACCCAGGCAGGGAGCTCGGCACCGGATGGGCAGGGGGAACGCAGTCCAGCGCCAGGCCGCCGGCAGCCCATCGCGCTCCCCCCTACCGCCCCAGACGCGAACCCAGGGGCCCAGCTCTTCCGGTGACAGTCACCAGGAGACAGCGTGTCAGCACCTACCTGCAGATCCAAAATGACAACTGCAGGTGTAGAAATGCCCTTCCAGGGGACAACAGGGACAACCTATGGGACACAGCCGCCCCTCAGATGGGGGCCCGGGTCACAAGTCCCCAAAAACACAGCCATCGCCCACAGGGCATGCTCCTGTGGCCACCTGGTCGACCCCAGGAGTTAGAGAAAAGCAAACAACTCTACAGCCCCACCAACGGCCCCGACCAGGTCCCCCTAGGGTGCGGGTGACAAGTGTCGGGCCGGCGGCCCAGGGCCTCAGCCCCGCCAACGGCCCCGGCCGGGTCCCCTAGTGCAGGCGACAAGTGTCGGGCCGGTGGCCGTGGCCTCGCAGCCCCGCCAACGGCCCCGACCAGGTCCCCCTAGGGTGCGGGTGACAAGTGTCGGGCCGGCGGCCCAGGGCCTCAGCCCCGCCAACGGCCCCAGCCGGGTCCCCTAGTGCAGGCGACAAGTGTCGGGCCGGTGGCCGTGGCCTCGCAGCCCCGCCAACGGCCCCGACCAGGTCCCCTAGGGTGCGGGTGACAAGTGTCGGGCCGGTGGCCGTGGCCTCGCAGCCCCGCCGACGGCCCCGACCGGGTCCCCTTGTGCAGGCGACAAGCGTCTGGGCCGGCGGCCGTGGCCTCAAGCCCCACCAACGGTCCCGGCCGGGTCCCCTAGTGCAGGCGACAAGTGTCGGGCCGGTGGCCGTGGCCTCGCAGCCCCGCCGACGGCCCCGATCGAGTCCCCTAGTGCACGGTGGCAGTGATAAAAGGGTGTGCTGGTCGACCCCATGCACTCTAGCGGTACTCCAGCCCGGTTACAATCGGGAGCGAGCAGACACCTACCCACCCCCGCAGCTGCCTGCCTGCTCACTTGCAAGCCTCCAGGCTCAATCTCCGAACAGCACACGAGCCACCAAGGTCCCAGCAGGGCTGGGACTCTCCCGCCTGCAGCTTGGGGACTTTGTCACATCCTGTCCCGGGCTCTCCACCCACTTGCTCGCCCTTGCCGGCTCCAGAATGCTCTACAGCTACAGCACGGCTGCCACCAGGTGGAGTCAGACAGCCAGCACCAAGGGACAAAGGGACAGCACGCTGGATGCACGCAGCCAGGCAATGAAGCCGAGATAGGCAGGGAAATGTGTGTCACTGCCTCCCTCCCTCCCTCCCCTCGCAGGGGGTGCTGGCTGGTCCCGGCCGCCAGGTCGGTTGCTTTGCCTTGCCTCTCATTTAGAACCAAACTGTGTCGTGACCGTCACTGGTGAAATGTTAACATTCGGTGTTGATGCATGGAACACCAGGTCGCGTGGCTTGGGGAGAATCGAGTTGTAGTAGTGAGTGACCACGCATCTACTGTGACAGGATACATCTGACCTATCAGTACAGTCTTGGGGGAAGGGTGGATAGACTTGGTCACACACAGGTAAAGGAAAACGGCAGACAGAAAATAAAATGAAAACACCGACATTGAGAGAGAAAAGGGAGAGAGAAACGGGGGGGGGGGGGGGAGAGAATGAGAACTGAAAGGAAGGCAAAACTAAGAAAGAAAGAAAAAAAAAAAAAAAAAACCAGGAAGACCAAAAACTAGGAAAGGAGAAAGACAACATAAAGGGAAGCAATGGACACAGTAGAACAAAATTTTTTGGGGGGAAAAAAAAAAAAAACAGACACACACGAGTAAAACAGATGAGGCAAGACAATAAATCCAGCATGAGGACGCGAGAGAAAAACATATATAGATTGAAAGAGAAGAGAGAAACAAGTTAAGAAGGACCAAGGAAGCCAAAGGTAAAGGAAGAAGGCAGACAGAAAATAAAATGAAAACACCGACATTGAGAGAGAGAAAAGGGAGAGAGAAACGGGGGGGGGGGGGCTGGGGGGAGGAGAGAATGAGAACTGAAAGGAAGGCAAAGGTAAGAATACAAAAAAAAAAAAAGAAGAAGAAGAAGAAAGACAAAAACTAAGAAAAGAGAAAGACAACATAAAGGGAAGCAATGGAAACATTAGGGGAGAACACACACACACACACACACACACACACACACACGCAGGTACAACGGCCAGACACACACCGATGAGGGAAGAAAATAAATCCAGAATGAGGACGCGAGAGAAAGGCCTATAAAGATTGAACGAGAAAAAACAACTCAAGAACAACCTAGGGGAAGGCAGAGAATGTAAGGATGAAGACTGTCAAATAAAGGTGGGAGTCACAAGTGAAATTCTAGGAGATGTAGGGGAGTGGGAGAAGGAGAGGAGACAGTGAAAAGGAGAAAGCGAAAGAAAGAAAGAGAGGAAAGCGGGAATCGGCGAGCAAAACAGAGAAAGAGAGAGAGAGAGAGAGAGAAACAGAGCCTAAAAGGAATGGAGAGATCCAAGAAGAAAGAACTAAGGCAACATCCCTGGGAAGGTAACAGATCCCCCCGCCTGGACGTGGCAGGAGCACCTAGAGAGGCGCGCACAGTGCAGTCCCGGCCCGGCGGAAGGACGGTTTCTGCCGCCGCGGCCCCCTCCCCCCTCCCCCCTCCCCCCACCGCCGGCACCGCCGCCACTGCTCAGCCAGCAAGCCAGAAGCCCGACTGTGCTTACTGCGCCTGCGCCAGACCGACTCTCTCCCTCCCTCCCTCCCTCCCTCCTCCTTCCTCGACCCCCCCAAACTCCACGCCGACCACCACCCCGAGGCCTCGCGAGACGCGAGACTTGTTCAGACGCGGGCGCCATCTTGGCTTCTGCCGTCAGCGCCATCTTGGCTTTCGCCTCTTGTCCGATCCGATACTGTGGCCACTAGATGGCGCGCAGACAGCACGAGTGGATTCTTGAAACACGCTGGGGTTTCTGGTTTGGAGTCAGTTGGGGTTGCGATGGGACGGGGAAGATGAAGGATGGGGGAGCAGGAAGAGCAAAGACAAGAGATCACAACGACAACACTGAGTCTCGAGCCCAGGGGTCAGTTCCAGATTCATCCCTTGGGCCACGTTTTTCCAAGCCCAGCTCTCCCGGGGAACCTCATCCAGTAATGAGAGAGAAAGAGAGAGAGAGAGAGAGAGAGAGAGAGAGAGAGAGAGAGAGAGAGAGAGAGAGAGAGAGAGAAAGAGAGAAAGACTGTCTCACAAAAATCAGAAACCCGGTTCAGTCCATCTCAATGTCCCCAACCACATTGGTACAGCAAAGATTTCCCTATACACACACAGCTACAACCCAGTCAGCGCCTCACCCCAAGTCCGTTCCCACAATCTGTGCCAAGAGACCTTTCCTCCACCCTTGTCTCTCCTGGATGTCCCTCCCTAGGCGGTATTGTCACAAAGTGTGGAAGGGCTCTCTCCCTCCTGTGTCACAGCAGCTGAGGCCAAGCTAGGCCGAAGCCAGGAGCCAGGAACAAGATGAAATCGGTGTTCCCATACGGCAAGGCCAGTGTGTCTGCTGACAGGCTGTTGAGCGTGTGTGCGGTGCCACAATGCCAGTATCCCCCACTGTCTTGCTTTCACTTTCTGTTCTCTAGTTTTATTTTTATTTATTTATTTGGCCTTGAGGTTGACTTATTTTCATTGGGAAGGCAGATTTGCAGAGAGAAGGAGAGACAGACGGACAGAAAGATTTCCATCCGCCGGTGCACTCCCCAAATGGCCACAACCACGGCCGGAGCTGACTGGATCCGATCCGAATCCAGGCGCTGGGAGTTTCTTCCAGGCCTCCCACACAGGTGCAGGGTCCCGTACACTTGGACCACCCTCCGCTGTTTTCCCAGGGCACAAACAGGGAGCTAGATCAGAAGTGGAGCCACAGGGACATGAAAGTGGAGGAAAAGCCAGTGAAGCTATTCTGCAGCGCCCTTGCGTCTGCCTGTCCTTCCTGTGAGCTCTTGCAAGACCCAAGAAGTTCCTCAGGGACAGAAAGGATGTGCCATGGAAACAGGTTAGGGATGTGAAAGGAGAGAGAGGAAAAGAGGGGAGAGAGAGAGAGAGAGAGAGAGAGAGAGAGAGAGAGATTGAAATTGAGTTAGTGAGAATGTGACAACAATTCAGTCTTCTCTGTTCCCCATTTGCAGGTAAGGTCCAGATGAGGAAAAGGAGAAAGGGAGCAGCCAGGCTGGGATTGGGCCTCTTCGCCTCTCTCTCTCTCTCTCTCTCTCTCTCTCTCTCTCTCTCTATCCCAGGAGGGGGCATCACACAGCTTTCTCTTTCCAATTTGTGAGCAGAAGTGGTTGCACGCTGAGTGGTTCCTGGCCAGGATCCAGAACATGGAGGGAGAAGTAGGTGTCAGGTAAGGCCACCTGTGAGGCCTTCACGTCGGCATAGTGGCCTTTCATTCCCAATCCACCAGAGAAATCCTCGGGCAGGAAGGGCACAGGCCAGCCCATATGTCCTCCTGCTCTGCCGTCCTCAAGTCCCCTTGACTTGTCCGCAGAGCCGACCGCACACAACACCCACAACTCAGGCACAGGTGCCCCAGTCTCTCCCTCAGAGCACCCTTTCCCTTCAGTTCCGCAGAATAAGAGATGGTGAGCTGACCCTCCAACTCTTCCGCCTCCACACCCCACCCACCCACCCACCCACGGTCCATCAAAGACAAGGGGTTGGTTGGTTGGTTGGTTAGTTGGTTGGTTGGGTCCGGCCGGCATGTTAGCCTAGTGACTAAATCCTAAAGAAAAGAAAGATAGATGTGAACGCAGAGAAGAGCTGCCTTCCAAAACACACATATAATTAGCCAGGCCGGGTTGGGGCGCAAGCCAGGCTGGATTGAACTGTGAACTGGCTAGCACCCCACAGTTCGCAGGAGGGCTGGGGATGGACCAGGCCAGGCTAGGTTGCCGTACCCCAGCCCAATGGCGATAGCTGGGACTGGTGGTGGGCCATCTCAGATTGTGCCACAGCACCCACTGGCGCACGCAAGAACCGGGGGTGGTGCGGTGGGGGTGGTGGAGAGGGAGCGTGAGAACCGGAATCAAGTTAGGGCGCTGCACCCAGTCAGGCAAAAAGAGAGCCAAAATGGCTGGGCGGGTGGGTGGGTGCGTTGCGGGCGGGCGGGCGGGCGGGCGGGCCAGCCGGATTAGGCCACAACACCCAGCTGTCAGCAAAGCGCCGGGACTGCCTGGGTGAAAAAATTACATCAGGCAGGCCGGCCGGACCGCATTAGCCCCCAGACGGTCCCAAGATCTGGGGCTGGGAGCCCGCCAGCCTGCTAGGGGAACGCCAGGCAGGCAGGCAGGCAGGCAGGCAGGCAGGCAGGCAGGCACTCCTCCTGTCAGCTAGGCCGTAGCTCCCGTCGGAGAGCACGTTAAGGCCTGCCTGAACTAAAACAGCAAGCTACCCATAGATCATCAGGCCGTATGTGCCAAACATACAAGGCCTGGGCCAGAGATGTCGACAGCGTGCATCTCCCCGGACCAGACAAGAAGACGAGGGGAAGGCAAGAGTTGTTGCTTGGGCCAGGCGTGTGCGGTTGCCTAGTGGCTCCATTTCTCGGCCTGTACGTGCCGAGATCCCATACGGGTGCCGGTTCGAGTCCCAGCTGCCCCACTTCCGTCCAGCTCCCTGCCTGTGGCCTGGAAAAGCGGTCGAGGATGGCACAAAGCCTTCGGTATCGGCAGCCGCCTGTGTGGCGGAGACCGACCGGGAAGAAGCTCCCGGCTCCTGGTTTTGGTTCTGCTCAGCCCCGACCACTTGGGGAGGGAACCAGCCAGCGGGCAGGAGATATTTCTTTCTGTCTCTCCTTCTCTCAGCAACACCCCTCCCAACCACACACACACACACACACACACACACACACACACACACCCCTCCCAACCACACACACACACACACACTCACACACACAGACACGCGCACGCGCGCACAGGGTCCTCCTGACTGGCGTGTGGCTGCCGGCTCCACCTCAGGATCCTTCACCGTCCAACAATAAGAACCAGATTGGGTTGAAGAACAGTCAGGAAACACCACTGTTCCTGCTAGGACAGGAGGTGGACTGAACAGGGCTGGCTCATGGACCCACTGGTATGCGTGAAACCTGGCACTGGGAGAGTTTCTGATGGAGGAGCCTGGGCAACTCCTCTGGCAGGACACAGTCCCTGCAGGTAAGCGCAAGCAGCACAAATAGGAAACAGCCCAGAACAGGCTATGGAAATTATCCCACTGGTATACACATGGCATGGATTGGGGGCAAGACCAGGCTGAACCTGTTCACATCACCCGCTGGTGAGTCCGAGCGCCAGAACAGAGTGTGGGTCGAGCCAGGTTCGGTTGCGACACATACTAGTACACAATAAGGAATGCCAAGGTGAGGTGAGCCGTACCAGATGTGGTTGCAGCGCCCAAACAGCACATGTGATAGTCAGGGGGAGGAGGCAAAGCTGACAGGGGAATGTGGGCTCCCCTGCTGGACAACTACTTCCCGACTAGGCTGCAGCTCCAACCGGTCTGCGTGAGGACCGAATATGAAGCGGGCAGGATCGAACCGGACTACGACACCCGTCGGTTCACGAGGAAGACAGGCCTGGAAACAGAACGAACCCGGCAATCCCAACGACCAGCATGATCATAAGCCGATCGGTGTGACGGACGGTGTTGGACTGTGTACTAGCAGACTCGCGCAGAAATCAGGCCTGTGATCATCTCAGATGAAGTTTCTTTGGAGAGAGATCCCTCCAACTGAACTGCTGATCTTAGAACCCCAACCATGAAGAGACTGTCAGCCAGTGGATTCTGAATAGGGTTCATTGCGATTGGAACTGAGACATTGGCAGCAGTCCAGAACTGATGAACTATCAGAACTGTATGAGCAGGAGCCTCAGAGCGTGCCTCCCGTTGGGGATCTGGGATGGGTGGGAGGTTGGGTGGGGCTTTTCCCTTTTTTTTTTTTTTTTTTTTTTTTCCCCTGACCCCAGATACAGGGTAAAATGATATTGATGTGGAAACAATGGTATTTCCCACTTTCACCCTGTAGCCCTTGACACTCTGTTCCCTAATCAACCAAGTAAGATTATTAAAAAATAATTTTTAAAAAAAGGTATATCAGGTTTTACAATTTCATTAATTTTTATGAATGGGTAGTATTCTATAGTGTTTGTGTGCCACATTTTCTTTATTCTGTCACCCGCTGATGGGTATCTGTGTTGATCCCGTATCTGGCTATTGTGAATTGAGCTGTGATAGCTGTAAGGGTGCAAATAACTCTCTCATATGCATTTTCATTTGGATAAAATCATAGGGCTGCGACGCTGGTTCGTATGCAGACTTTTAGATACCATTTGTTTTTTATCCAATTGGGAAACATGAGATATTTTAATGAAATTATAACTGGATAAGAAATGAGTTTTATGAAGCATGGTGGCCACTTGGGGAGTGAACCAGCCAGTGGGCAGGAGATATTTCTTTCTGTCTCTCCTTCTCTCTCTATATATATTATATCTGAGTTTCAATAAAAATAAAATGGATGGATGGATGGATGGATGGATGGATGGATGGAGGAATTGTTTTTTCTGAACAGGCACCGACTGTGAGATGTAAGTAAGGCTCTGGACTGCTGTGTCCTGGTCGCTCGGTCCAACGCCGATCCAAGCAGAGAACCGGGCCTGGCACGGGGCACAGGCCTAGTATATTCCTGCAACCCCTCCCACCGCCCCTCCACCCCCGCCCCGCGCACCTGCACAAGGACAGGTAAGGGGTTCCTCTCTGTGTTTTGAGTAATCGGTTCAGCTAGATCGTTCTATTGAGAGGGAGGGATGCTTGATGTTGAGCAGTTCTGCTTG